>NW_002987772.1:236516-266516 GCF_000006295.1 Pediculus humanus corporis | reverse complement strand
TCGTTTAAATGATAATGATGATAATAATAATGATAATGAAAATCCGATAATTGACAATCAATTAAAATCTCCGTTTTGGAGGAAAAAAAAAAAAAAAAAAAACAAAAAAACAAAAATTAACGGCGATCCGCCATATTGTTTTATCATTTTTTTTTTTTAATTAATTAAATAAATTTAAAAAAATTTTAAACCCGACATCTATCGGTGAAAAATTTAAACAAAAAAAAAAACGTTTATTAAAAAAAAAAATAAAAACCCCATAAGCGAAACAGTCGATACGTTGATTAAATTTTCCGACGGTAGATAACGCAAACGTATTTAACATAAATAACCGTTTTGTTTTATTTACAATCACGTCCGCCGATATCGCTTCGATCGTCAATCAGCTGACCGAATCATATTTAACTTATACACCGTACGAGTAAAAGAAAATGTTTTAAAAAAACAAGAATTCTTAATTGAACTTTTCCTCACGTCATACGGCCCGCTCGCCGCGAATCATTTTACGATCCGCCCTGAAATAAATTTAAAAAGAAACCGCAATTTATTTACAAAACAATGTCTCGCGGGTATCAATTTACGTTTCCCACGGACTTCAAACGAATTTCAGGCTTTTATTTACGTTGGGGAAATATTGCATCACTAATTTATTTCGCTTTCGTTTTTCGCGACGCGTTGTAGACACATCTAAGAAACCGTTTATTATTATTATTAATATAATAATAATTAATTATCGTATCAATATTTTTTTATAAAATCTATACATAAATATTATTATTATCATTATTTTTTTTAATATATAAATTTTTTACGCGATTTATACATATATACACATATACGATAACGTAATTGATAAGGCGAAGAAGTAGACGAAAAACAAAAACAAAAAAACTCTCGCGACACAGGACTTACAATCGAAAAAAAATTAATTATGTGATTTTTATTAATTAATAATAATTAATTAATTGATCGATAGATCGATCGATCGATCAATCGATTATTAATAATTCAATTGATAAAAATTTTTTTTATGTGCGAAATAAAATACGCGAGAAAAGAAAAAGAGAAAGAGAGATAGAACAACAACAACAACAACAACAGGAAAAACAATTGAATGAATAAATCGTAAAGTTGTAGTAGTACATATATATATATATCGAAAAGAGAGTTTCGAGATTATTCCACGTGTGTGCGTGTGTATATATCGGTCGTCGTTCTTTTTTATTTCATTCGATTTTCGAGTTTTTTTTTTTTTTTTTTATCACTGTTATCACCGTACGTATATAAATATATATTTATATATATATATATATTTTTTTTTTTTCATATATCGAACGTTTTCGCGAACGCGTAAAAATTTAATCAATCAATCAATCAATCAGTGAGTGAGTGAATGAGTGAGTGATTAAAATATTTAATTTATACGTGTGTGACACAGTAATTAAATCGTCATTTGAATTGTGTTTTTTTTTTTTTTTAATTGGGGGAAAATTGTGATTTTTTTTTTATATTAATAATAATATCATTATTATTATTACGTGAAGTTTGATTTTGTTTCGTTAAGAAATTCTCTGTCGAAAAAAAAAAAAAAAAAAAAAACGTAAAACGAAGGATTTGTCCGTGTGTGCAAAAAAAAAAAAAAAAAAAAAAAAAACGAACGAATTTTCATCACGTTCCCGTAAGTTATCATATTATAAAAATAATAATAATAATAATATCATTATTATTATTATTATTTATTTATGTATTTTGTAACGTATAAAAGTAATACATTGTACGTCGAAAATTATTGTAAGGAAAACAAAAAAAAAAAAAAAAAAAACCATGTTGGCACGAGCTAGAAAAAACGATTTTTTTTTTTTTTAATAAAATGGGTCATCGAATATTCTTCGATTTCGATATTGTAAAAGGGAGGGGGGAGGAAGAAAGAAAGAGAGAGAGAGAGAGAGAGAGAGAGATAGAGAAAAAAGAAAAAGAAAGAGAAAGATCGATAATTCAAATTCGATATAATCGATTTTTTTTTTTTTTTACGATCGTTTTTCGAAAAATTTAAATCGGATTTTTTTTTTTTTTTTTTTCGCGGATAAGTTAAATACAAGTGAACGATTCGATTGATCGATCGATCGATGGATCGATAGATCGATGATGGTTGAATGATGTCAGTAAAATTCTCTTTAAAATTAAAAAATTAAAATTAATTCCCGGAAAATATACATGATTTTTTTCCCTTTCTCTCTCTCTCTCTCTCTTTCCAAGTTAAATTCGTTTTTAAAATGCCAAACGAAAATAATAATAATGATGATGATGATGATGATGATAATGATAATGATATTAATATTAATAAAACAAACACAAGAACAGAAAGAAAACAAATAAAAATGAAAAATAAAATAAAAAAAGACAAAAACTCGATTGTCGAGTTTTCTCAACCTTTTAAATAATATTATTATTATTATTATTAATAAATAATGACAATGATAATAATTTTTAATTTCTTTTTTCTTTCTTTCTTTTTTTCTTTCTTATTTGTTTGTTTTATTTGTTGTTCTTGTTTGTTGTTGTTGTTGTTGTTGTTGTCGTAGCAGTCGTTTTATTTTTATAATTTTTCGAAGAAAGTTAATTTTATTTTTATATTTAAAATGTTTTTAAAATAAAATAAATTTCCATAATAATAATTTATTTAAAATAATAATAATAATAAAAATGGCAAACGTCAATTTATAAAATTAAATAACTTTAAATGAAAGTTTTCTCTCTCTCTCTCTCTCTCTCTCTCTCTCTCTCTCTCTCTCTCTCTCTCTCTCTCTCTTACTCGTTTAAACTCGTGTAGGTATAAAATAAAATAAATTTTTTTTTTTTTTCGACCCGCGTAAAATTTCCCTTTCTTCGAATTAATAATGATTTCATTATTATTATTATCATCATCATTTATAAAAGTGAACTTTTAAGAGAGAAGGGAGGAGGAGGAGGAGGAGGAGGGGGGGAAAGAAAAAGTAGCCCAGTGGAAAATTGTATAAATTTTGACCCGAATATATATATATATATATATATATATATATATATATACATGCATATAAATATTTCAAATCAATGATAATAACAATAATAATAATAATAATGATAAAGTTAGATTCAGCAGGTTCGAGAGGGGGATTAAAAGAGTGAGAGAGAGATAGAGAGAGATAGAGAGAGATAGAGAGAGATAGAGAGAGAGAGAGAGAGAGGGAGGAAGAATTGGTAGGGATGGGATAAAAGTGAAATTTTTAAAAAGTTCCATCGCAGATTTTTTTTGTTTTTTTTTTTTTGTTTTTTTTTTTTTTTTTACGTGTCGAACACACGTGTTATATCGAAATTTTTTTTTTTTTTTTGACGTGGTTTAAGACAACAACAACAACAACGCAACAAGGTGAATTTCAATTTAATTTTGAATTGAATCGGGGTCTTTTTTGTTTTTTTTTTATTTGATGATTTCTCGCGATAAGATTTCATCACAGTCAAACGCGCACGCACACACACACACCGAGAGTCCGCTGACATCATTACCACGATCATCATCATCATCATCATCACCATCACTATTTGCTACCACACGTAGATCCAAAAGGATAATAAAAAAAAAAAAAAAAAAACCATACCTCCCACCCGCGTTAGATTTGTAACCCGAAAAATTTATAAACTCCCCCACCCGGAAGAAGAGAAAAAACACGAATCTGTTGATTTGTATTGTAGGTCGGTTGTTTTACGAGTGGTGGAGGAAAACGGTATCGGGTAAGGGTAGGGATACGTCAACCTGTATTATTTTCCGTGTCAATATCGAGAACGTGGAGAGAGAGAGAGGATAGTGTACGGAGAGTTTGATACGCGACCCAAAAAAAAAAAGAAGTCACGAGTTATAAAGAACGTTTGTGAAAAACGCACGCGTTTTTTGTTTTTTTTTTTTTTTTTTTTTTTTTGGTTTTGGTTTTTTGTTTTTGTTTTTTTTTTAAATTTTTTTTTGGGGGGTTTTTAATATTATTTTTTCTTCAAAAATTTTTTTTTCTGTTTTCTTTTTTTTTTTTTTTTTTTTTTTAAGATAAAGTTCGGAATGTGGATTTTTGAATACGAGAAATAAAGGCAAAAAAAAAAAAAAAAACAAAATTAAATGTGAAGTGAACGAAAGAAGAAGAAGAAGAAGGAGGAGGGAAAAAAATAATTGTTTGCGTTGTAATAAAGAGACATGCGAGTTTTTTATAAAAAATGGAATCTCCTCACATGTATGAAAACAGCCAAACGGAAACAAATAAGAAAGTAATAAACAGTTCGAACAACAACAATAACAATAACAACAATACGAACAATAATAATAACGGCAATAATAACAGCAACAGTGCGAACGGTAACAACAGCACAAGCAACGCCGCAGCACCGAACGTCAACAACAACAACAACAACATAAAATTAAACGTGGCCAACATAAAGCAAATACAAAATGCTTTATACGCGAATCAACACGGCGAATTGACGGATTTAAATTCGCCCGAAATCAGTTTGGACCTACAAAATTTGATTGACGATTCGCAATTCAACGAAGGGATATTTACCGACATTTTGGAAGCGAGTGGAAAATCCGTACAAGTACAAAGTCACCATCAAGTGAGTGGTGCCCTGCGGTCCACAAGTGCAAGTGCAGTAAACAATAACAGTGTGACTTATAGCACCCGCGCTTTGGCGTACATGCCACAACCCGTGCATTCGGCCGCAAGTTATAATAATACTACAACTAATAATAATAATAATAATAACAACAACAATTCGGATAGTTCCAGTTCCAGTTCGTCTAGTTTGCCGAGTATAAAACAAGAGCCTACGGATCCCCAGGTAAGATAATTTTTTCTTTCATTTTTTCTACCCAATTTTAACCCTTCGAATTTTTACAAAAATTCACACACACGTACCTTTTTTTCAATTCCTTTCGGTTTCCTCCAACGTTCGAACGCCTCGTGTCATTCATCATTCATTATTTTTTAAACTGCCACCAAAGTGACGGATTAATAATAAATAATCCCGGCGTAAATCAGATTTCGTTAAATAATCCATACAAAGCAACGTGTTCGTATTAGAAATCAGATAAGATTTGACGTTCACCAATATATCCATTATAATCTTATTCCGTTCGCCTGTAACAAACAAAAAAAAAATTTTAACGTTTAATTAACAATAATAATAATAATAATAAGACCGTGGGACGTTGCGAACGTAACAACAAACACAAACGACCGAGTTTTTTTTTTTTTTTTTTTAAACACGTAACACGAACGAGCGTTCCATAAAGTCAAAATTTGAACTTTTAATCTTGGCACAATTATTACGTAACGATCCGCGCACATAAAAAAAAAAAAAACTTGGTATTACTACGTAACCAACGAACGTAATCATACCGTAAACCGTAACACATAAACGGCATAAATTTCGTTTTTTTTTTTTTTTTTTTTTTTTTTAAACTTGTGTTGCAAATGAATACGATTACGCACACGCACGCACGCACGCACGCACGCACGCACTCGTTCGAATTCGAACGCGTATACGAACGCGCATACATACTTTATTATTACGATTATTGGTAAATATAGCGAACGTTTAAATTACGTTAGAGGGGAAAGGGAAAAAACACGACGCAAAATTTTCCATTTGCTATTATTATTATTATTATTTAAAATTTTTTTTACCTTTTTCCCCGACCCGTTTTCTTCTTCCCCCCTCCCCCGTTTTTTTTCTTTTAAATGTAAATAAAACGGATGGGGAAAAGGTAAGTTAATAATAATAATAATTTGTGCGTCGTTTATCCGATACTTTCCTTTCGAAAAATTATAAATTATCAAAACTACTCTATTGAGGCACTTCCTGTTGTGTCACGATAAGAAAGAAAAGTGGACCTTGTGCAATTTCCTTTAGCAAACAAACTTATTGAGGTTCTAATTTCGGTGGAAATTTTCTCTCTCTCTCTCTCTCTCTCTCTTTCCCTTTCGTTTGTCGTTGTTGTCGTCGTCGTCGTCGTCGTTTCAGTACTAGGTCAATCGAACAATAATAAAAAAAATTTTTTTTTAAGAGGTTAGGAGTGGCCATGATGGTGCAAAAAAAAAAAAAAACTCGTCCGACTTCGATTCGCATGAGAAATGAAAAAAAAAAAAAAAAATTCCTTTCCAGGAAATATTAAACCGCTGCCTACGATTATTAATAATAATAATAATAATAATATCAGACCATTTTCCTTTAAATTCTTCAATGCGTGTGACTGTTCGGTGCATACATACATACATACATACGTACGTACATAAGTAAATAAATAAATAAATAAATAAATAATCGTCCTTGAAATGATTCTTTTTTTTTTTTTTTTTTCTATAGGTGCCCTTCAAATTCTGGCACGACAACTCTTAGAGCCACGTTTTATTATTATTATTATCGTTATTATTTTTTTTTGTCTTTCTAGTTTCACGCACTTTTTTTTCTTTTTTTGTTCTCTTCTCTTTCTTCTCATTCTTTTCAAACGTTCGTGGAAAAGTGGGAGGAAAATTCACGCAAACATTTTCACATTCATAAAGATTTTTACGCGGTTTTTTATTCTTTGACTAAGAAAAAACGTTCAGCGTGTGTGTGTGTGCGTGCGTGTGCGTAAGTGCGTGCGTGTGAATCACTTTATCTTTAAAAAAAAAAAAAAAAAAAAGTGCAATAAGGTGGGCGTTGAGATGCAAGAGAGAGAGAGAGAGAGAGATAGAAAATGCGCGTGAAAAACAAACAAAGAACTTTTAATGATTTAAAATAGTTTTTTCTGGCAAAAGACAAAAATAATAAAATCCGACAATATGGCGATGAAATTTTTTTTTTTTTTATGTTTTAATTACGACGGGAAAACGTGGAAAAACAAAACGAAAGCTTAGAATTAGTTCGATCGATCGATCTATCGTTTTTTTTTTTTCGATTAATATATATATCGAAACTTATATAGTTTTGAATTTTCCTTTTAAAAAAACAAAATTTTTTCGGTTTGTTTTTGTTTTTGACCCAAATTAACATGCAACATGTTTACAAACACGAATCCGATGGATGCTGTTTCTATAATTTATTTGCATTAATAATAATAAATAACGGCACAACTTTCTCCTCCAACATGAAACACAACAAAAAAAAAAAAACATTTTCTTATTAAAAACATAAAAACAACTCAACAACTCACCGCGTAGGACGAGATGGATCGATTTATTCATCTTCTTTATCTCTTTTACAAAAAAATATTGTGAGACGACGAAAATCACTTAAATGGCAAATTTGAAAATCTGTAAAAAAAAAAAAACAAAAAAAAATAAAATTTAAATTTCACCGGACGAGTTTTTTTTTTTTTTTTTTTCAATTATAAAATACAAAAGCAAACACGCACACGCACTCACGCACGCACACACGCACATTGAAAAAAAATAATAATAATAACAAAATATTCATCTATAAATAACCATTAAATTTATCTACTGCTACGTCACGCATTCATTTTAATTGCATAATGTTTTTTTTTTTTTTTTTTTTTTTTTTTTTTATTTTAAAGTCAGTCGTAAAAAAAAATTATTATTATTATTATTATTAATTCTAATTATTTATTTATTTTTTAATTAACCATTAAAAAAAAAATAGTAATAATAATAATGATGATGATGATGATGATGATAATAATAATAAAACTCGCGTTTTAAGAATCGGCCCACATTCACGCATTTTCTTTCGCTTTAATTTTTTTTTTTCAAAAATAAAAAAACCGCGACGGGAATTCAAAATTGAAAAATCTTTTAAAAGAAAAAGAAAAACCTGGAAAAACTCGAAATAATAATAATAATAATAATAATAATAATAAAAGCCAACGAATGTGAGTGATTGTCCCTCGGGAAAGACAAAAAATAATTATTGACCTGACGGACCTGAGGGAAACAAGACGAGGTTGTGATTTACACGATTCCTGATCCCGGTCCCTCCCCAAATGTTTTTATCCCCTTAACTCTCAGTTTACTGAGGAGAATACTCAGGACATCGTTTAAGTTATCAACAAAAATTCAGGGATTTATTCCTTAGGGATGAGGATAAAAAAATTCCGACACACAGACCGCGACAACGACGGCGAATCGTCGTCGTCGCGAATAAAAAGTGAAAATAATAATAATAATAATAATAATAATAAGCACTATATTCTCTCGCGCTATATATATTATTATTATTATTATTATTATTATTTATAAACTCTGGCAGGATAACAACAAATTTTAAAAATATAATTAAATTAAAAATCATTATTATTATTATTATTATTATTATTATTATTTTTATATTTTCCTTTTGTTTTGCGGGGGTGTGTGCTTTTTTTTTTTTACTCTATGAAATTTTTTACAAAAGCGTTTAAATTAATTTTAACCTAATTTTGTTGTTGTTGTTGTTTTTGTTTATTAACGTACCCTTGAAACATAAAAATTTATTTATGTATTTATTTGTCAATAATGCGTAAAAAAAAAAAAAAAAAAATCTCAGCTGGGGGTTGGTTGATTGGTCCTCGTCCGCGAATTCGTTTACGAATTAAATCCTTCGCGTTTTTTTTTCTTTTTTTTTTTTTTATCAAAATTAATTAAATAAAATTTTTTGTTTGCGGTTTACGCCACGTTAAAAAAAAAAAAAAAAAAACGAATTTAATTTTTATCAACGCGAGAAAAAAAAAAATTAACGGATTCGATTTTTTTAAAAGGGAAAAAAAACAATAATAATAATAATAATAATTACGTAATAATTATCTGTAACGGTATAGTACTGCAATTATATTATAGCATTTTGTTAATTTCTACCGTTTCTTTTCCCCCTCCCCTTTCTCCCCCCTTTCTCCCCGCCCCTCGCTTCCCCCCTTTTCCTCGAGAATCGATTTCGAATCGAGGTTCGATTAATATCGAAAATAGTTAGGAAAAAATTTTTTTTTTCGAATTTTCTTTTTCGTAGACGTGTCCACCACCATCACCAGCTTTTTTTTACAATTCAACCATTTTTTTTTTGTTTTTCGAAGAATTTCTGAACATGCGTAACATTTACCGACGGTTTATTATAAAAACGTCTTTTCTTATTATTTTTTTTTTGGCGAAACAAAAAATTTAAAACAATCGAAAAAAATTTTTTTTTTTCTTACGTAATAAAAAACATTCGTCGTGTCCAAAAAATTTTTGGCCCACAAAAATTTCGTAAAAAAAAAAAAAAAATAATAATAATAATAATAAAAACAAAAAAAAAAAAAAAAAAAAAAAAAAAACAAATCGAAACGATCCCGGGAGTAGGTAAACGTTTGTAAAATTTTCGCACGTTGAAAAAACAATTTTAACCTTATTAATTATGACGTCATTAAGGTCGGGAACCAATCGGAATCGTAGAATTTTTTATTACGATCCCCCTTCCCCCCCGAAACCCAATATATATATATATATATATATATATATATATATTGGGTTTCGGAATGAAGGTACACGAGGATTAATTTGTTTATAATTATCAAATAAAATAATAATAATAATAATACTAATACTACTACTACTACTACTACTACTACTACTAATAATAATAATAATAATAATAAAACCCAAAGCAAATCCTTCATTATTTATTTAAGAAAATAAAGTAGGGATTGGATATACGCCAATTAGTAGTTAAACATCATTTTTCATATATATCACTGAACCCGCGCACACACGCACACGCACACGTCACGGGCCAAATATGAATTTAAAAAAAAAAAACGTTTTTTTTTTTTTTGCATAAAAATCTCTCACATAAAAAAAAAAAAGCTCCGTCGGTTTCCTGTTTCCGCATTATTTCGTTTCATTTTTTTTTTTTTTTTTTTTTTTTTTTTTTTTTTCAATTTAAAAAATTCTCTTCTGCTCAAAAAATTTTCATTTGTCAATATATATATAATTAAATAGTAAACGGCGATTTTGTTTTTATAATAATAATAATAATAATAATAATAATAATAATAATGATAATGTGATAAAAATGACCGACGGAACCTAATAAGCCAAATCTCGTGGTATCAAATTATTGAGAAACACAAACAACATAATTGCAACACACGCACGCGCACGCACACGCACGCACACACATACCGAAAACGTTTATAGAATATTTTCCAGGGCGAACGCATCAATTTTTGTATTGCATAATAACAAAAAAAAAAAAAAAAAAAAACATGAATTCCAATTGTGGATAATAAATTATCATTATTATTATTTTTTTTTTATTTCTTTTTTTTTTTTTTTTTTTTTACGTAAATCACGATTCGAAAATGAAATTATTGCAACAACAAAAAACATTAAAAAAAACAACAACAACAACAAATTTACCAAACTAATCGAGTCACTAGAAAAAAATAAAAAAATTTAAATACCCGAACGACGATACACCATCATCATCATCGTTAACGATTTACTATTTAAATTCATTTAAATCATCAACCTTTCGACCCTTTTCCCGGTTGTTGTTGCTGTTCCTTTTATCATCATCATCATCATCATCATCATCGATAAATAAATAAATAAAAGGTTTGAGTCGTTATTTGTCGTGCCCCCAGAAAAATGTTTATTCAACACGTGACGTAATTACCAAAAAAAAAAGAAAATGACCGTTGAATTTATTTATTTATTTATTTATTTATTTATTAATAAATTATTAAATATTCAATTTTTATTTATAAATAAATAAATAAATAATTCGAGTAATAATAATAATTATTATTAACGATTAACACAAATAAGGTGTAATAAATAATAAATGGGAAGTCAATCGAACAAACTGTCGAGTCGAGCGAGGTCTTTGATCTTTTTTCGTTGTTGTCGTTGTCGTTTGTCGTTTGTTTTCATATTTGCCTGAATTTGTTGTCTCGTGCGTTTTGTTTGCCCTACTTTCATAAAACGGAAAGAAGAAGGAAAAAAAAAAATTTGTATTCATGTGTTTGTTTTTTTTCTATTTTTTTTTTTTCATCCATTTCTTTCCCCTTCCCCCCCGTCGATAGATTTTTATTAAAAGTACACCGACGGGAAAAAAATGAGAGAAAACTTATTGAAAACCCCTCATTATTATTATTATTATTATTTTCTTATTCAAACGATTTCTTATCATCATTTTTCCCGGGTGCAAGTTTTGCCGCGAGGATATCCTGTTGCAAGATTGTTGTTTGTTGCACTATTTATACTCGAAAGAAAGCCTGCATTTATGCATTTTTCTCTCTCTCTCTCTCTCTCTTTTTCTGTTTGTTTGTTTGTTTATTTTGGTTCGCGTTTTGTCGGCCTAACGTAAAAGTATTTACAAATAATAATAATAATAATAATTTTAATAATTAAAATAACAACGCATGCATACATACATAAATAAATAAATAATTTGCACATAATAACATAAATAATAAAATTGGGTAATTAATCAACGCGTTAGGTAACATAAATCATACGTTCGTTTTTAAATAACATTATGTGAAATTTTTACGTAATAACGCCCGGTAAGAAAATAATAATTATTATAATAATAATTATAAGGGCCGGTTGACTGGGTGCCCGTTTTTCATACCGCAAAATAATTGTCGTTGTAGTCCCGACGGCGGGATTATTATTATTTTTATTATTATTATTTTTTTTATTATTATTATTTTTCCCCTTTCAAAAAAAATTGAGGGCGATGTCGGTGGTTAAAAAAAAAAAAAAAAAAAAATGGCCTTAAATTGACGTTATTTTGGCCCAAACATCAATCGATTGTCCCGCTTTGGGTACAACCAAACAAACCGGGGATTTGAAAAAAAAAAAAAAAAAAAAAAAGGATGTCAATGAATTTTCCGGGACGTAAAAATTTTCGAAAAAAAAAAAAAAAAATCTCAAAGTATAATATGTCACGAATGAATGAATGAATGAATGAATGAATTAAACATAACGAAGATGTAACCACTCGGGGGCAATGATGATGACGACGATGACGATGACGATTTTCGTGGCAATAACGTTGCGTAACGTGGCACAAGAAGACGCGGTAAAACCGACGTATTAATTTTTAAAAAAAAGTGACACGGATTCGAGTAAAATGGCAAAGAGAAAAAAAAAAAAAAAAAAAAAAGGGCTTAGATCGAGAAACATACGACGAATCATTACGCGTAGTGGGACTTGGTCAAGGTCGCCATTTTTTATTATACCGGAAGTAATTGCAATTTAACAGCTTCATATATATATATATATTTATAATTCGCGTTCCATTTTATTATTATTATTATTTTTTTATCTTTCTTCTTCTTTATTTTATTTTAAAAACATGATTCATTATAATTTTTTTTTTTTTTTTAACGTTTAGAGAAACTTTAAAATGTTTTTTTTTTTTTTTCTCGGTCGGATTTACTACCTGAAATATAATATGCGTACACGCACGATTTTCTTTTTTTTAATTTCGTTTCGTTTGTGAAAGCTAAAGAAATTTTTATTTTATTTTTAATTTTTTTTAATTTTATGCCGCCAAAAATAAAATAACCGGATTTGCGAGTTTTAATATATATCGTTTCAAATTATTTTACGCTTCGATAATCTCGTGTGCGCCAACGAATTTAAAAAAAAAAATTTTTTTCGAAAAACAAAAACAAACCCAAAAGCAAAAAAAAAAAAAAAAAAACCCTTGGCATTGGTTTTGTAGTAATAAAATATTTCAGGGACAACAAAAATAATAATAATAATAATAATTTCTAGAAAAATCCTTTCCCGAATACAAAAAAAAAAAAACCTCCGATCTCGAAATAATAATAATAATTTAATTACACGAAAACGATTCGCAATCGATATAATATATATATCGAAATCGAACGAATTCGATTTCAACGGAAAAAAAAAAAAAATTTCGTTTGTTTTAATAAATAATCTACATACAACAGGAAACTTTTACGTCACGTCCTTTAAACGCGCAACCGAGTATCAAGTCTACCTGGACCAAAAAAAAAAAAAAAAAAAAAAGAAAACAAACAAACAGTCTTCGTATTTCCATCCTTTTCCCCCCTTTCCCCCCTTTTTGCCCCCCCCCCGCCGATTTGCGATTGTTTTTAATTCATTAACGACAAACGCATGCGCGTTTGGAAAATTTCGTTTATTTATTTATTTATTTATTTTTCTCTCTCTCTCTTTCTGTTTGATTTCCGTTTCCTTTTTTTTTTCTTTTCTACTCCCTCTCCCTCTCTCTCTCTCTCTCCTCTCCCACCTCACCTCCCCCTCCCTCTTACCCCATTTCCTCCGCGATCGAATTTTATTCTTATTTCGATTTAGTCAAAAGTTTTTATTACAGGACTTTAGAAGAAACTGCAGCACGACGGCGGTCTCGGTACCCTATTCGGGAACTTTCTCGCCAACCGGCGGGAGTTACATATCAAATGGTGCGGGTTCATCCTTTACTAATCTCACACCGTCAACGATACAGGGAAACCAGCATCATTTAGGTAAGTGTGCTTACACATACACACGCGCTTACAACAACCAACTTGGAAATTTTCCTTTTTGTTTTCTCTTTTATTATTATTATCATTATTATTATTTTTATATGTTTACACGTTGATAAATTTATATTCAGAAAGGGAAAGTGTACCCGACGAGTGAGTGAGTGAGTGAGGCCCGTCGTCACGGACGCTTTCATTTTATTACATGTGTCGCTAATTTGAATGTTTAATAAACATAGCCTAGTTTTATATTTCGAGAAATGCTAACAGCTTTTACTTTTAATATTATTATTATTATCATTATCATTATTACCTCCTTTTTCTTTGTGAGATTTCTAGTCCGAATTATAAATTTTTTTATTTTTAATATGTACGAGTTTTATGTGAATTGTGTCGTCACGTGACGTCTATACAATCAATCACGGTTTATATGACCCTGCATTTAAAAAGGTTTCACCATGTTTTCCCTTTTTTTTTTTTTTTTGTTTGAATCGTTTCAGGAATCAAAAATTTGGCAGCCAAGACTGCAATGTTAAATCATCACCATAACAATAACAACAATAATAATAATAATAACAATAGAAAAAATCACAAATCCGTTGACAAAGCGAGCGACGAGTATAGGAGACGAAGGGAAAGGAATAACATAGCGGTGAGAAAGAGTCGAGAAAAGGCCAAGTTGAGATCTAGGGAAACGGAAGAAAAGGTCAAGTTACTCGTGAAGGAAAATGAAAGGCTTCAAAAAAGGATAGAGTTGCTGATAGAGGAATTGAACGTTTTGAGGAGTCTTTTCACGAACGTCGGAGTCCTTCCGGAACAATTGCACAGAGAGCTGAACAAACATTCGGACATGTTTCAACAACAGCACATGTAAGGGAAAAAACCTATATTTTCTTTTTTTTTTTTTTTGCACGAACAAGAACCCCCGCCCCCGCACCCCGCACCCGAAGAAAAAAAAAACGCGCGAAAGAACCCTCGTTTAAAATTTCGAATTTGACAACAGCAAAAAAAAAAAAAAAACTCAAAGAGAAAACATATCAAGAAGGGTCAAACCGACCGACCGACCGACAAAAAAAAACAAATCTTTTAATCGTAGCAAACGGGTTAGAAAGTGTAAATTTAATAATAATAATAATAATAATAATAAACGCCGCCCACGTTTAAAAAAAAAAAAAATTTTACCATCGTCATCATCATTATTATTATTATTATTATTATTTTATTTTTTACGTGTTACGAGACACTTAACGCAAACAAACAAACGCAAAACGTCTCACATCACTTAACCGTAGCAAAATAAAATTAATTTAATTTTTTCTCTTTCTAAGGTGGAGTTGATGATACAAGTCGAGAGAGAGAGAGAGAGAGAAAAGTAAAAAAAAAAAAAAAAAAAAAAAGGAAAACAGCAAAAAACGGAAGAAAAAAACATTTTCCACCCCGCCCCGCCCCCCACATCCCCCACGTACCCCCCATCATTTGATACTCAGTTTCGTTACATACAAAGAAACAAAAACAAATTAAACAGTTAAGTTAACGTACATTATATGTAAAACATATTTAAAAAAAAAAAAAAAAAAGAAATGATAATGATAATGATGATAATAATAATACAATTTCTTTTTTTTTTTTTTTTTTTTTTTTTTTTGTAACCACCGTCAAAAAGGGAAGAAAATTTAAATTTAAAAAAAAAAAAACCGCGAAAATGAATCGAAAAAAAAAAATTTTTTTTTTTAAAATTATTTTCGGGGCCCGCCAAAAAAAAAACATAAATTAAATAATCGGGAAATTTATTTATGTAAATAATTAATTAATTAATAAGTACTGCTTTCACGATCGCCTTGATTATTTAAAATAAAAAAAAAAAGAAAAATTTCAGGTTTAAGGTTGATTAAAAAAAAAAAAAAAAAAAAAAAAAACGTTAAAAGAGTGAAAGTTCGAACGAAATTTTTTTGTAAACGGGTTCGACCCGATATAAAATTAATTAATATAATGGTAGTTAGTAGTAGTTGTCAAATATCATCGATTTCGATTTTCAGGTACGAACCTAGTACCTTCTTCTGAGAAAAAAACGATATATCGAAATCGAAATCGAATTAAGATTTAACGTTTAATCATATAACGTTGGTGTTGGGTCAATTTTTTAATTACAATCGTCAATTATAAAAGTTCGCGTTTTCGCGTAAAATCTCGCACGAACACCACACAGACACACGCTTCTAACGCGCATGCGCGCGCGAATAAATTTTTCTTCCCTTTTTGTCGTTATAAAATATATAAAATTAAAAAAAAAAAAAAAAAAGTTACCATTTTGCTAAAAAAAAAAATTTAATTTAATATTAATATATATATATATTTTTACCAATTTTTTTTTAACGGTTTTTTCTATCAATTGTGAAGACGACGAATTCTAATAAGAATTATTTTTGTATGAATCTATTCGTTAATAATAAGCCCATTATATATATATAAAAAAAAATCGTAAAAAACGATCTCCGTGTACATAAATAAATAATTAAATAAATAATTAAATAATAATTAATAATTAATTAATAAGATTTTTCCCTGTTTTTTTTTTGTAATGTTTAAGTTGAATACCCCTTTTTTTTTTTTTAATTCGAGTAATATATTTATAATATATATATATATATTTTTTTTAAAAATTTAATTTAAATGTTAATAATGATAATAATAATAATAATGATTGAAACACTTTGTAATACTTTTTTTTTACGACGCGTTTTATAATTGAAAAAAAACGAAATTTTATGCCGAGACCTGTCGGCCATTTTAAATAATTATTATAACGTTTATGAATAAAAAAAAAAAAAGACTACGAAAGTAATAATTAAGTGCCTTTTTTTTTTTTTTTACCGTAATCATTTATCAAACGTTTTTAATTATCTTATTAAAACAAAATGTCTTTCAAAAAAATAAAAAAAAAAAACACAAAAATTTCACAAAAAAAAAAAAAAAAAAAAAATGAGACGGGACAAACCGAAAAACAATTATTCACGAACGACATCTTGTCGAGTACTGACTCCTGATTGGCCAACCTTTCGAGAAACAGACAGAAAAAAAAAAACTACTTTGCACTATTTCGACGTTCCGGAATAAAATTTGAATTTTCCCCTTACCCCTCTCCCTTCCCCTCATCCTCCCCTTCATCCTACTCATCATTCTATCTCTCTCTTGCACTCGTAATTTCGTTTCCCGACGACGACGACGGCGGCGGGTACGCGGATAAAAACGACCGTTTTTTTTTTTTTTTTTTTTTTATTTAAAATATTTATTATTTCCCCCCGCGCTCGTTTGTTTCTGTTTGTTTGTTCGTTTGTTTGTTTGTTTTAAATAAGCAAAAAAACCTAAACAAAAATCGTAATTAACGATACGTCACACATCTATATAAATTCGATAACGGCAAAAAAAAAATGAAAATAAATTTAAATTAGGTTTTATCTTTCATCGCATAATCTTTCATTACAATAATAATAATAATAATAATAATAATAATAATAATAATAATAATAATTATTATTATTATTATTATTATTATTATTATTATTACAATCCGACATGTCGTTAGAGTTAAAATTCGTTATCGCAAATTAACAAATCGTAATTTTCTTAACAAACGTTTAAAACTTACCGTTCTATTATTATTATTATTATTATCATCATCTCCACAAAAATTCTCTTGAATATTCGTCCGCCATTTTAATGACGTCATTTCTTTATCTCACTTTTGATCTACTCCCTGTTCGTTCGTTCGTCCGTCGTCTAGGTCCTAAAAATAAACAACGGTAAGGGTAACTTATGAAAACAAAAACAGGTTGGCCAACTTTTGAATAATTAAAAATTAATCTAACTCATATCATCATCACACATTCGTTAAACATCATACATACATATAGCTCACCATAAAATCATTATTATTATTACAATCATTACCATTAATTCATCATTACTATTATTATTATTATTATTATTATTAATCAAACGATGATTTATCACGTTAATAATAATAATAATAATAATAATAAATAAAAATTTATTAGACAATAATAACCGAGTAAGTCTGAAAGTTTACAACAAAAAAAAAAAAAAAATTTTTTTATTTATCGAATCTAAAATTTAATAAATTATTAATTAATTAATAATTAATTAAAAAGGAAAATAAGTTTATATATATTTACATACTACATAAATAAATAAATAAATAAATATTTTTTTTTTAAATATTAAATTAAATTAAATAATTTATGTTAAAGAGATTTATAATAGAACGATAATAATAATAATAATGATTATATAAAATCAATTATTATTATTATCATTATCACGAAAATTTTTATTTTTTTAATAAAAAAAAAATACATAAATAATACAAAAAAAAATATTAAAAAAAAATTATTATTATTATTGTAAATGACATTTAATTTTTATATCATTATTATTATTATTATTATTTTTTTTTTTTTTGTAAGGTGCGAATGAGGTTTGATTATGTAAAAAAAAAATGTGTGCGAGTGAGTGAGAGAGTTAGTGAGAGTGTGTGAGAGAGAGAGAGAGAGAGAGAGAAAGAAAATTTGTAAAAAAAAAATTTTATTATTTACAGTAGTTAATAATAATAATAATAAATACATAAATAATAATTTTAAATGCATGTTACGAATTATTATTATTATTATTATTACTTTTTCGTCTTCGTCTATTCTTTATTTTTTTTTTTTTGTTTTTGAAAAGATTTTATTATTTGCCTTCTATATTATTATTAATAAATAAATAAATAAATAAAAAATTGTATAAAAAAAATATTTTATGAAAGTTTTTTTTTTTTTTTTTAAATTATGATGATGATGATGATGATAATAAATTTATTTATTTTTTAAATTATTTGTTTTTTTATTATTATTAAAATTTTCCTGATTATTTATTTATTTATCCTTTTTTTTTTTTTTGAAAAATTTCAACGGAAACAAATTTTCCCAAATGAAAATCCCACAGGAATTTAAACCAAAAAAAAAAAAAAATAATAATAATCATTTTTAAATAGATTACGAATAAATAATTTTTTCTGTCGTAAACGCTTTTTAAAATTAATAATATTTCAAAACGAGTACAGTTAGTTTCCGTAGTGTAGTGGTTATCACGTGCGCTTCACACGCGCAAGGTCCTCGGTTCGATCCCGGGCGGGAACAAACTTTTTTTTTTTTAAATCAACGATTTGAAATTTTTTTTTTTTTTTTTAACGAACTCTTTAAAAATTTGTTGATAATGATAATGATAAGGTCACGAATAAATCTTTTCAATGTTTTTCGTCTCTCATCATTTACCACCACTCAATGGCGATATATACATTGTAACGGTCAAACAACTACAACCACCACCACCACCTCGACAAAAAATTAATATTAAAGTAATTATTATTATTATTACTACTCGTTTCTTAACCATAGAGTAATTATTTATTAACCGATCAAAAGCGAAAATTTGACGACTAACAATCGATTTTTTTAATAAAAAAAAAAAAAAACACCCAACAGGTGATACGTCGTAAATAATAATAATAATAATAATAATAATAATAATAAAATTAAAAAAAAAAAAAAAAAGATTCATTATAATTAACGTGGGGCGTGAAGGTTTAATCCCACGTTAAAAATTTCCAACGTATTAAAATCCGTCTTAAAAATTTTGAAGAGGGAGTAGTAACGAAAAATACAAAAAAAAAAAAAAAAAAAATCGGGCAGGTACGAAACAAGGGGTCGACAGATACCGTAAAAAAAAAAAAAAAAAAAAAAAAAAAAAAATTTGAACGTGGAAGTAGATGATTATAAAAAAAAAAATTCTAATTTCACTTTTTCTTTTTCCTGACACGTCGTAAATCCCGTGGATTAATCAATTAAAATAACAAATATTATTATTATTATTATTATTATTATTATTATTGCGTTTGTTTAATCCCTTTCGACGTCAGAAATAATTTTTTTTTACGTCGTCGTCGTTTAAAATACCCGTTTGTTTGTTTGTTTGTTTGTTTGTTTGTAAATTTCCAGCATATCGTACTGGAACTTTAAGATTTCATTTTAGAGCATTTTTAATTCTTATTTTTAACAAACATCTTCGCGAAAATAATAACAAACGACAGATGATGATAACACGATAATGATAATGAAATGTGCGACACTCACAAAAAAATGGTTCGAATAATTATTATTATCGCGTGAGAATCACGTATATTGTTTGTATATACAAGAAAACCTAATTTAAAAAACGAACGGTTCGAATTCCAGATATTTTAACAGACAGATAAATCACGACTCTCTCTCTCTCTCTCTCTCTTTATTATCATTATCATTATTATTATTATTAGAAAGAAAAAACGCGTTAAAAAAAAAAAAAAAAAAACCCAAACAAACGCGAATCGGTTGTTGTTGTTGTTTGATCGTAGGTACGATGAAAAAAAAAATAATAATAATAATGATGATGATGACCGAACGGCGAAAACGTTCGATGATGATCAAAGGTAGTAGTAGTAGTAGTAGTAGCAGAAGAAGAAAAAGAAAAAGATGAATCGAATTTAAGCCCCTCCCCCTTCCCTGCCCCTCCCTCCCCTTCGCTACCCACGCAAATTTAAGGTACGCCAACGCGATTATTATTATTATTATTATTATTATTGTTAAACAGGTTTTTTTTTTTTTAATATTTTTTCTTCGTTAATTTCTTATACGAATGAAAGGTGCAAAATACGTGCCTACTCACTCTCGCACACGCACACGCGCACTCACAAACAATTAACGTGAATAATTTACCTTATATCTCGTGTGCACCTGAAATCTCGCAGGGACGATCATCATCATCATCATCATCATCATCATCATCATCATCGTCATCACCATAGTAATCATCTTAACTGAATTCTTAACCGAAACCTGTAAAAAAAAAAAAAATTTGTTTTGGCGCGTAAATTTAAATTATCGAAAATAATCGATCGATCGATCGGTGGATCGATAAGAAAAAATCAATGAAAACAAAAAAAAAATTTTCACGCATTACGCTATATCCATATATCAATTTCGAACTTTATAATTATTATTATTATTATTCATCATCATCATCATCTGTCAAGGTTTTTTTATCATTATCATTATCATTATTATTATTTAAAAAATTTAAATTTTCGCGCTAATTTAAATCGAAGGACGAAAATTTTCGACAGGTGTCGTACAAATCCTATAACACTAATTAATACGATTTGCTCCGAAAAAAAAAATTCCTCTTATTATTATTATTATTATCGGTAGGTACTTGCTACCTCCTACCACCATTTTTAAAATTGTTACTCATGATAATAATAATAATGATGATGATGATGATGATGATGATAAACGAATACAATTCATTTTTCTTTTTCTTCCTACACATTTTCGGATAATTTTGCTTTCATTCTTCTTATTCTTTCTTCCCGTTTCTCCGTCTTCACCTTTTCCTTTATTATTATTATTATTATTATCATCATCATTATCATTATTATTATTATTATTATTATAAAAAAAAGAATTTTTTTTTCTTTCTCGGCTTTTTGATTTGAAAAAAAATTCTTTTCACATCATCGTCCCACAAAATGACCTCCTCCTCTTTACTTCTTCTTTTTATTCTTTGAGCCCTTTTTTCTCATTCATTAACGGTCGCAATTATTATTATTATTATTATTATTATTATTATTATTATTATTATTATTCGCCCACTTTTACTAAAGGACCGTGACCTTTCTTCCATCTCTTTCGCTTAAAATCTATTTTTTTTTAACTCCTCCGATTAAAAAATCCTTTTTCCATTATAAAAAATTTCTCCGACATTTTTTTTTTATTTATTAATTTAAAAATAAATAAATAAATAATAATAATAATAATAATAATAATAAAATCCTCGTAATTTTTTTTTTCTTTCGTTTATTTATTAAATCTTAAATCTTATCAATTGTATTTATTGATAAGAATAATTTCTATAAATAAATAAATAAATAAAAATCCGTTTGTCAAACGTGGGAGACAGGCGGGAAACGATGATTTCAAAAAAAAAAAATTTACTTCCTTAAAAAAATCTACGATTAATAATAATAATAATAATAATAATAATAATAATAATTTCGTTTAATCCCTCGTGGAAATCCTGGAGAAAAATAATAATAATAATAATAATAATAATAATAATTATAATACGATTAATTTACGGCCGTAAACGAATCGAAAAACTCGTCGAGTAACGACGCGCACGCGCAACTACGTCACACTCAGTTGAAGAAATTTTCAAGCGTCGTTTCTATTAGAATCACCCAACGATAAAACTCACTTAGTTCATATGAAATAATTTAAACGGGATTTTTTTAAGAGGGGGTGTAACTCAGTGGTAGAGTGTCTGCTTCGCATGCTGAAAGTCCGGGGTTCAAATCCCCGCACCTCCAATTTGTGTTTCATTTTTTTTTTTTTATTTTTTTTCCTTAAGATTAATAATAATAATAATTTTTTTCGCGTTTAATCAAATCCTCAGGGACGTATTAAGAACATTATTATTATTATTATTATTATTATTATTATTATTATTATTATTATTTATAAAATAAATCACGTTATAACAATTTAATTAAATCGATTAAAAAAAAAAAAAAAAAAAAAAGCAAACAAACAAACAAAACGGTAAATTATTCCTTTAAAAAATAATAATAATAATAATAATAATAATAATTATTATTATTATTTAATAAACTCGCCATTTTTTTTCTCTCTTTCTTTCATCGAAATGAAACAAATAATTTATTTAAACAATGTAAAAATGTTTTTATATAATAACGTTTAATGAGGAAAACAAAACAAAACATGTAAAATAAACATATTTATGTTTTCCTTTTTTTTTTTAGTTTATATATAAAAACATATTTAAACATCGTTATACGTGAGATTATGATGGAAAAATCAATATTATTATTATTATTATTATTATTATTATTATTATTATTATTATTATTATTATTATTATTATTAATAAATTAATTAACGAAGGATGAGAAAGGGGGGACTGATTGGAAAACACTAATAATATAAGGAAAAAAATACAAAAAGAAACCATCTTGAATCGCTACCGCCGCCGTCGACGACGACGATGACGACGACGACGACGACAACAACAACAACAACAACAACAGTTCATTCACATCAACGTAAAAAAAAAAAAAAAAAAAAAAGAAATGGTTTTTTTTTGCAGACCGACGACAATTGCTGACACTGAAAGATACCCTCCGAAAGGACTTTGACCTGCTGACAATCAAATACCTGATTAATTATTTTTTATATACGCACGTGGTTTTTTGTGTGTGTGTGTGTGTTTGTTTTCATTGTCAAATCGATTAATTCGTAAACATTTGTTTCCGGTTTGTTTTCCATAACTCACACGTAAACTAACAACAACAACAACCTGGAATGATTTCACTATCATGAATGGAAAAGGGGGAATGAAGGGGGAATTTCGAAAAATGTCCCAAACCGAAAAATCTTTTCTTATTATTATTATTATTATTAGTAAATTTTGGCCGAACGAGCGGATGACCCAATTATCACGTTCGTTCAACGCAATGCGTGTGTGTGTGTGTGCCTCGTATCAAACGAGGTCGTTTGTGTATTTATATTCGGGTTACTAGCCTGGATTTTGCTCTTGTTCTTGGGTCAATGACTTGACGACTTTTTGACCCAATATTTCCCAGTTTCGGATTGGTATTCGTATGCGTGGCAAACGAGGTCATTATAATATTTACGTTTTGTTTAATTTTGGTAATAATTAAATTTTGCTACGATTCAGATTTTTTTTTCTCTTCCTATCATCATCATCATCATCATCACGTTTTAAACCCCCTCCCCCGACGGCGACGACGGGTTCGTAATTATGCTTACGTCACTTGCGTGTCATTTCGTTCGATACGTACGAATCCTGAAATTTTTTTTTCGGAATGACTCTCTCATTATGACGTCATAAAAGGATTTCGTCACTTTTTAATTTAAATTTTCCATTACGGCACGCGCATGCGCACACGCCATCCTCGTATAAATCAAATGTCGATTAAAATCAAAAAGGGAATGTTACGTCATTATCACCACCCCCACCAACATCACCCCCGAACTTTATCCTTATCGCCACCCCTATCGTCACCACCGTACCCCTCATCACAACCACCACCACCACCATCACCCCCTACAACATTCAAACGATTCTAAATTTAAAAAAAAAAAAATTTTGGGACGACAAAAAAAAAAAAAAAATTTCCGCTCTCTCTCTCTCTCGTAATAATTTATTTATTTATTTATTTATTTATATTAAAAATCTTTGGCATTCGTACGAGGAGAATACATAAATAAATAAATAAATAAATAATGTTTAATGCGAAACTATGTTTAAATCCGAATAGATTTTATAATAATAATAATAATAATAATAATAATAATAAATCTTAATTAACCGAATGCAACGGGACAATAATTACAATTAATCTTTTCGTTCTTATAATAAATAATAATAATAATAATAATTTATATTGCAAATGCAGCGTTGCCCGATTTCTAACACTCGTCACAATGTAGATGATAATAATGATAAGTTAAAAGGGGGGAAAGAGGGAATTTAAAAAACGAAAAAATCGACGAGATGGGGATGGGGAGGAGGAAGAGGAGGGTAAGGCGGTGTCATTTAATATTATTATTATCATCATCGTTTCATCGGATTCGAAAAAGAAAAATGAGAGAGAGAGAGAGAGAAAAATCGGTTGTTGTTGTTGGTGTTGGTGTTTATATAAGGAAGAGAATCGAGAAACGAATGCGCACTACGCACGTGGACAAGACGAGGCCAAGGTCCCTTATAAATTTCGACCTTCACATGGTTCAACAAACTTTGTAATCTTGTCAAACTCTCTAGAAAGGGCTTTACCCCTCCTCCCATACCTCCCCTTTTCTTCCTCCTTCATCACCACCTCCACCTCCTACTCCTCCTCCTTCCTTCCTTCCTTCCCTCCTCATCATCGGGCTCCCTCTCTCTCCATCCGCCTCCACCTCCTCCTCATCTTCTCTTTCTTCTTCTTCTCTCCTCCTCCTTACCGAATAACGACTCATCCTATCCTCCCCCTTTTCCCGACGAAATCAACGCGTTCATCTTCTTCTTCTTCTCATCGTCTCTCTCTCTCTCTCTCTCTCTCTCCCACTCCTTTAATTTTTGTCTGTTTGTTTGTTTGTTTCCTTCCTTCCTTGTTTTTTTTTTTTTTTTTTTTTTTTATTGTTCGCGTGAAGGATTTCCAGTAGATTTTTATTCTTATCGTCTCCTCCCTTCGTTCAAATCAATTTCAAATCCGACAAACACAAACGCAAACTACTCGAATTCATTCAAAACAAACAAAAAAAAATTTTTTTTTTTTCACTTCGAAGTGGGAGAAGACAAAAAGTTCAATAAGCGATAATAATAATAATAATAATAATAATAATAATGGATTTCGCCACAAAGGGTTAAAACAATAAATGTCGAACGAGGAGTCGTGTAAATAGAAAAATGAAAAATTTCTCATGGCACGAATAAATAAACCCATGAAAATTACGTAATTATTATTATTATTAATATAATTTTATAGTCTATAGATTATGGACTATAAAAAAAAAAAAAATAAGCGCCGTCATTTAATATAATAATTATCAAGTTATGCGCCGATACGACGGCGACGACGACGGCGGCGGTAACGACGACGATGAAATTTTTCGCCGGGCGGAAACGGAAAATAAAAAAATTTATGAGAATTTTTTTAAATTTGACGTGAGTTCGAATCCTGGCATTTTTTTTTTTTTTTTTTTTTTTTTTAATGGGTAAATTCAACGGTCGAATTGCCACTAACGGTTTTTTAAAAATGTTTTCCCCGCGATTTTGGGGCGTCGTCTGCTAGAGAGAGAGAGAGATAGATAGATAGAACAACAAGTTTTTTTTTTTTTAATCGGCTGCTGGGAGGTACCTCCTCGTATTCTCTCCCCGAAAAAAAAAAAAAAAAAAAAAAAAACAAACTTGAATTTTTGGATAAAACCGAAAAACATAATAATAATAATAATAATAATAAAATAAATGTGAACGACCTTATTAAGTGTGTGTGCGTGTGCGTGTGTGCGTATAAAACATCTTTTTTTTTACCCAAAACACAAACATTCGCGTTTAGGCTTTATTATTATTATTATTAATCTTTTTCCTCTTATTATTATTTTTTTTTCAAAATTTTTGTGTTCGTACGTAGCAGACGACAAAATCTTTTTATATTAGGCTTTGTCTTCTTCTTCATTTTTTTTTTTTTTTGCTGTTGATTGGTTCGCCATTAGCTAAACACGTCATCGAGTTAATATTGTCGCGTATCGGACACAAAAAAATAAAAAAAAAAATTTAGGTTAACGAACTGAGATTTTTCTTCTTATTTATTATTATTATTATTATTATTACTATCATCGTCTTAATCGTCGCCATCGTCGTCGTCGTCGTCGTCGTCGCCATCGACGCCATCGTCATCGTCATCATCAACAGCAAACAATCGTCATCTTTTGTTTATTTCCTGTTTTTCTTTTTTTCACGAAATTAATAATAATAATAATAATAATGATAACGATGATGATGATATTACTCTAAAACTAATTTTTTTTTCTGGGGGGAGAGGGGAGCCGTTTATGTGAAAATAATAAAATTATGAAAAAAAAAATAATAATAATAATAAATAAAAAAAAAAGAAAAAAAAAACCCACGGGCTCGTCCGGGATTTGAACCCGGGACCTCTCGCACCCTAAGCGAGAATCATACCCCTAGACCAACGAGCCAACTGACGATCGTACATAATTGAAATCATCTTAAACCAAGGTTAAACAACATAACACACTTCGAGCTTTTTTTTATTGTTTTTGAATGCGTTGGCATCATTTTACACGCGATGCGTACTAATTCGCATTGACGCTTACGAATTTAAAAATAATTTTTTAACAACAAAACGTTATTATTATTATTTTGTTTATAAAAACATTTTTTCCAGTTTTGTCCAGTTTTTTTTTAAAATTTAAATATCATCCTTTTAAATTTATCATCTAACAGGAAAACAATAATAATAATAATAATGATTAAAAAAATTTTGCAATTCGTTTTGCACGTCGACCTTGTCTTGTTATTTTCATGCCTATCGGTGAAATCACAACAAACTGATAGTATTATCATTATCATTATCATTATTATTATTATCATTTACTCCTCCCTTTTTTTTAAATGGCGAGTTCATTAATGACTTTTTCATCCTGTCAATAAAAATTTTTTTTTTTTCTCCAAAAAAAATTTGATTTCCAAATGAAAATTCCACCAAACGTTTCACATAACAAACAAACAAGCAAACAATCGACAAACAAACGCGTTTGTTTTTTTTATTAAAATAGAGCAAACGACCTTGTCAGGGCCATGTGTCCAGCGTACTTTTCTCTCTCTCTCTCTCTCTTTTTCTTTCTCCATGTTGTTAACACTTTGTTATTGTTTTTTTTTTTAAACATTCATTTATTTCGTTTCCAAAAAGAAAATGACGTCATAGGATATCCAATCGTCCATTTTGTCTTCTGCTCTTCCTGGTTCGAATCGATCACAAACAAACATTCTTGTCATAACTGGAGAATTCCATTTTTTTTAAAAATTTATTCCGTTCGAAACTAGACGGATTATTATTATTATTATCATCATCATCATTTCTTTCGACAACTTGTCCAGATGAACAGCATATTTCGACTTCCGTTTTGAAATACGATAAAAACATTTTAATATTCATTTCCAGGTACGAGGTGTTGTTTTAAGGTTCATTTTTTTTTTGGCATACCGTTATATTTTCCACACGTTTCTATGAGGAATTCGATTCTTGTGCGGCGTCGAAAAATTTTTTTTTTTTTTTTTTTTTTCGGAACAAGGTCCGATTTTTTGATACGTACCTGAGAAATCAATTAGCAATAAAGTTTTTTTTTCTTTTTTAATGCCATCAAGGTTTTCAAATCGATTCCAAGGTTTTAATGTTTGTTTGTTGATTCGAACGCACCGATCGCGACAGGTGGTTTTCCAAAAACCAATCAAAATTTCATCCGGAGGGGGTGGAGGAGGTGGTGGTGGTGTGCCTTAAATTTTTCAGGTATCTTCTTTGTCTTTCTTCTAGAAACTTCCATTTTGAATTCGTCCATAAAAATTTTCCGTTATGTGTATCGAAATTTTTTTTTAACCGCCAATTATAACGACTCGTATAAAATTTATTGATAATAATAATAATAATAATAATAATAATAATAATAATATAAAACTACACGATTTGACCTTTCAACTCTGGAGAAAAATTTAAAAAAAAGATTTTTTTTCCTATTACGTTTTTTTACCACGTTTAAAAAAAAGAAGAAAATCAAATCAAAGGAAACCGTGTCAAAGGTAAGAAAAAAAAGGAGAAGGGAGGAGGAGAAAAGGAGGAGGAGAAAAGGAGGAGGGTGGAAGGAGGAGGAGGGAAAAGGGATAAAATTTTCGATCGAAATTTTTTTAAATTCCTGCCACGTTATTATAAACTTAAAAAAAAAAATCTAAATCGAACGATCGTGATAATAATAATGATAATAACGACAAACATTAATATATAGTAGGAATTCGTCTGCTGTCAGATTAAAAAAAAAAAAAAAGTCGTAAAAATAAATAAAAATAAAAATGACGACAGAATCGTAACAACAAAAACAACAACAAAAACAACAACAAGTAAATAGTGGCATTAGAAAAAAAGCGATTAGGAAAAGAAAAAAAAAATGGCGCCAAAACAACTTAAATCTTCTTAAAGTCGCGAGATTCACATCGAGATGACGACGATGTGATAACGTTTTATAATAATAATAATAATAAATTTTTCGTATCGGAAAAAATTTTTTTCCTGGAGAAAATTTAAAATAATAATAATAATAATTACGATGATAATGATAACAACAACGATTTTATCCAATTTAAATAAGAAAATAAGAAAACATTTCAAGGTCACACATTGGGAGACCAACGAAAAAAAAAGCCAGGGAAAATTATTATTATTATTATCATTATTGGAGGGAAATAAAAAAATTTTTTCCAGTGACCCAAATCGAAGGTCTCGGATAAAATTCTCTCTCTCTCTCTCTCTCTCTCTTTCTTTCTCTCTCTCTCAATAAATTTTATTTTTTTCTTTGTTTGTTTTCTGACTACAAAAAATAAAAAAAAAAATGGAGAAGAAGAACAAACGATAAATTTATTTTATTGGTTGTTGTTGCCGTTGTTGTTGTTGTTAATAAATAAAACTCTCACGCGTGTTTGTTGCGGGTCATTCGATTTTTATACAACACGTAAAGGTCCTTTCCCCTCCCCCCCGTGGAAAACGTGAAAGAAAGAAAAGAAAAAAATTTACGGGGTGAAAAGGGGTTAAAAGGTTATCGGAAAATTAACGAAATTTCCTCTCTTCTCCCTTCCCCGATGATGATGATGATAATGATGATAATGATAATAATAATAATAATAATAATAATAATAATAATAATAATAATAATAATAATAAACAATCACGTATTCGTTTTTAATTAAAACTTAACAAAGTAACGATCGAATGAAATTTCCGAAGATTACCAACCCCCGCTCCCCTCCCCCTCCCCGTCCCGATTCCTAAGAAATTAAAAAATCAGGTAATAATAATAATAATAATAATAATAATAATAATAATAATAATAATAATAATAATAATAATAATAATAATAATAATAATAATAATAAAGTTTTATTAATAATAATTTGATGTCGTAGTCATTTGAAGAAGGTGAAAGTCAGTCAGTCAGTCAATCAGTCAATCAGTCAGTCAGTCGTACGGGCGGCGGACTTTGCAAAAAAAAAAAAAAAAAGATGTCAGGTATTTATATATGTATAAATTTAGAAAAAGAATTTAACTGCCCTAAGGAGATGATGATACTTGAAAATTTGTTGTTTTTCGCCCACCCGAGGCCATGATGACTAGTGCCACGTTTAATTTAAATTATATTTGTGTTATAATGCAAAAAATCGCACTTGAATTTTTTTTCTTTTTTCTGTTAAAACTTTCACTTTTTTTTTTCGTATACGTATAATGTTGTGTAAACCCACGACGAATTTTTTCTTTTCTTTTCTATTTACACGTTTATTTATTTATTTTATGAAAAAATCGAAATGATTCGATATATTTTCCTAATTTTTTTTTACCCGAAATTTTTCCGAAAAAAATAAAATAAAAAAATTCTAAAATATCGATAGTGCTATTTATAAATATTATTATTATTATTATTTCGTTTGTTAGAAATGTTTGTACAAACGAAGTGTCGGTACAGGTTTCACTTGATTTAATTAAAAAAAAAAAAAAATTAAAAACCTGTTTTTAAAATGAGTGAAACATTTTTTTTTTTTTTTTTTTT
>NW_002987772.1:218389-230889 GCF_000006295.1 Pediculus humanus corporis | reverse complement strand
ATTTAATGAAAAAAAAAAAAAAAAAATTATAAGTAAAGCGGGTAAACGTGGTAATAATAATAATAATAATAATAATAATAATAATGATAATGATAATAATAATATTATCACTTTCCAGTTCGCGCAAATTTACCAAATAGCAAAAAGAAAAAGAAAATGTCGCAGATATTAAATAAAATAAATTTTTTTTTTTTTTTTTTCTCCAGCAAGAAATGATTGCGTCAATTCCCTTAATAACTGTAACGGGTGGTTGGTTGCACACACACACACACACACACACGCACGCACACGTACACGCACACGCACGCACGCACACACCAAAGTTACATAAGAGTTCTCTCTCTGCACGGTTAACTCGGCGTTGAGTTAACCTCAATATATATCGGACTTGGCATACTTGCCTTTGTGTCGTCGTTATATAACAACCCCACCGTACCTCAACCAATTGAAACATACAAACGGGGGTACGTGCGTGAATGAGTGCGTGTGCGTGAGTGCGTGAAAGTGCGTAGAAAGAGAAAGGAAAACGAGATACAACGACAAAAATTTTCATTTTCACGTTCGCGTTTTACAATTTTCCAAAAAAATTAGTTAATTATCATTATTATTATTATCAGTACCGTATTAAAGTAATTATTATTATTATTATTATTAATATTATTATTATTATTATTATTATTATTATTATTATTATTAATGTAGGTTATTACGGTATAAAATTAAATGTTTATTGCCGTTATTGCCACATTTGTACGCATACGAATTTTTTTTTTTTTTTTTTTTTTTTTCAAAAAATACTCGTTGTTGATATTATCTATTGATAAGAGAGAGAAAGAGAGAGAGGAGGTAGTAAAAAAAAAATTACGACAGGTTTGTTACCCGCGCGTCAAACGATAAATTTTCACGGGGGGTGTGGGGAGGTACCCGAAAAAAAAAAAACGAAATTTTTCGAAAAAAAAATTTTTTTTCGAGTGAGAAAAATTTTTTTTTTTCGAATAGTTGATTTGGGTTGAGAATGGACGACGCGATTTGAAGGTAAACTAGGTTTTTCATATGTGTACGCACGCGCACACGCACACATTCACGCGCACACACGCACACACATTTACAAATTGACATTCCAAAGTTTCTATAGATCCAGTCGTCGTTAACAACAAAAAAATTTTTCTTTTTAGGTCAATTATAGTTAGTCTCTTCCTTATTTTTCACGTTTCCCCCCCCCCCCAAAATTCAGGTGTTAATTATCATTATTTGATAAATAATAGTAATAATAATAATAATAATAATAATTTCCCTACCGTATCCAGAATAAATCAATCAATCAATCTCTCGACTCCATAAATAATTTTTCTTTTATTCTCACCGGAAGTTATTAAATTTTAACCCGTAAAAAAAAAAAATGGAAAAGTTAGGAACGATTACGTCATCATTTCCGATCGCTTCGAGTTAAACGTGTCAGAAGAAAACTAAATAAAAATTTACGGGGAAACTTTTCGGGAAAATTTTATCGTTTCCTATCCCTCCCTACCGTTCTTACGACTTTTTCCGCTTTTCTTTTCCCCCCAATAAAATCTCAATCGTTATTATCATTATCATCGTCATTTACGAATCCTTGGCAGAAATTTTTTTTGTTTTGCGTCTTTAATTTCACTTTCAGGTTTTTATTTTTTTTTTAGGTTGTCGATTATTTTTCTACTTGGAAAAATGAAATCACTAGGCAATGATTTCACCACCTTCGAGTCATTTTCATTCTTTTTAACAGAACAAACATCGTTTTAGAAAAAAAAAATGGCGACCTAAAAAAACCGACTCGAAATATTTTTTTCGAAAAAAATTCGAAAGGATTTTTTCGTTTTGTTTGCACGCGCGCGTCATAAAACCTTCGAAATTGCAATAAAAAATAAATAAACTCCTGACTTTTATTATCATTATTATTATTATTTAATAAATTTTCCGTTGCGATGAAATTTTTCCCTTATTTATCATCATCATCATCATCACTATCACGCTACGTTAACAAACGTTAACAATTCAAATATAAGAAATAGTAACGAACGCCACGTTTGCCTTTTTTCCCCTTCCCTCCCCTCCCCCATCCTACTACTCGATTTCATTTCCACGCAACAACCTAAAAAGAATAAGTGGGAGCAGAAAAATCACAAAGGGAACAAAACGCATAACAATCTTACGTAATGCCACGAAAAAAAAAATTTCAAATTGCGAAAACAAAAAAGTAATTAGACTCGTACAAAAAAAAAAAGTTTCTTTTCCAGATTCCAGCGCGTAAATCTCCAAAAAAAATCTTAAATCTAGCACGATTCCAAATAATCTACTGGACAATTAATGATGACGTCATAAATCATCCCCCTCCCTCCCGAAACAAAAAAAAAACCGAAAAAACAAAATTTTTTTATGGAAAAGTTTGAAAAAAAAAGCTCGTAAGAACGATACCTCATTGTTTGTTTGCTGTTTGTTTGTCGTTTGTCATTTATCGTTTGTCGTTTGTCGTCTGTCTTCGTTAATAAATAAATAAAATTATGTAAAAAGTTTTTTTTTTTTTTTATGTATAAAAATAAGAATAAAAGATCAGATACTAAATTGACATAAAAAAAAAAAAAATAAAAATAACAATCGATTATTATTATTATTATTATTATTAAGTGACGTAACTAATTTTATTTTTAAAAAAATGCATCTTAAGAATAAGAGTTCGACACGGGTTTAACTTACGATAAGTACAAGTCATTTTATAAATTCAAAAAGAGAGAAAAAAAAATCGGTACTTTGAAAATAGGTTTTTAGGTATAACCACTTTGATGACATTGTTACGGTTACACGATTTGAGAGAGGCGCGCTAATCTGCGTTATGCAACAAGAGAAGAAACTCGTCGTCGTTTGTTGGTTGTCGTTTGTCGTTTGTTGTTTGTCGTTTGTTCACCCATTCCAAAATTTCTTTTGGAAAATGTTTAAGCGATTTTTTTCCAGTTGGAAAATTTAAAAAAAAACGAAAAAACGAAAAGTTTTCTATCTCACGTGTATTCAGATTCGTTGCGACTTGTTATTTTTTTTTTATCGTGTAATAAGAAAAAACGAGTACTTTTTTTTTTTAAATGGTTACGACTAGCCTACTTTCGTGTACCCAGACGTAAATTGGGCACAAAAAAAAAATAAAAACTTAATACTCTCTCATTAGTGAAAACTTTCATTTTCGTTTTAACGAATTTTTTTTTTTTTTTTTTTTTTTATGCCAATTTTTAATTTAAATTTTTTTTTTTTTTTACTGTCGGTTGTTGTTGTTGTTACTGTCGTAATTTATTCGGTTAAAAAAAAAAAAAAAGTAGTCTGTCGGCGTAAAAAGAAATAAAAATGATAATAATAATAAGTAGTTGTGGTATTACGTAATAGCCTACTAACCTGGTATAAGTCTTGGGTGTCCACAGTCTCAACCTGACCAGGCCTCAGGTTCATTTTAATGGGTTTAAAAGGGCAGAGGCATTTGACTTTCGCTTAAAATAAAATTTTTTTCTTTTTTTTTTTTTATTCTCTTAATGCCAAACAGACGTGTTTTTTTTTTTTCCCCCTTTTGCGAAACAATCAACAAACAACAACAAACAAACAAACTTTGAAAAATTTAATTTTCGTACGGAAAAAAAAACGTGGCAGTGAAAATTTTTTTATTATTTTTTTGTCATCCGACCGATTTAAATAATAATAAATAAAAATTATTAAGTTAGGTAATATAACCGAACAAACAAACAAACAAACAAACAACGACAATAATAATAATAATAATAATAATAATAATAATAATAAAAGGCTAACAAGTATCGTTCGACCTACGAAACTAAATAAAAATTTTTTTTTCAAAATTGAAAATATTGCTTAGCACTCTACAAACCGGAAACAAACGTATCGATTATCTTAATTTTGTCATTGTGCCACGTTAAAAATAAAGATGATACCCCGTGAAATATTTCCACGATTTCTAATTCCACGATTATTAAAAAAAAAAAAATTTTAAATCCTTCAACCAACAACATCAACTTCTACCAATTTTCCTAATTTTTTTTTTTTTTCTTTTTTTTCCGACAACTTATCACTCCGTAATTTTATCGTAAAATTATGTCCACCTCCCCTCCCCTCCCCTCCGCCCCCATTTGTAGGTTTCGTATAAGCAAAAAAAACATAAAAATTATTTTTTGATATCGTCGTTTGTTGTTGTTGTTGTCGTCGTTGTCGTCGTTTTGATAATTCAATAATAATAAAAATAAAACAAAATAATAATAATAATAATAATAAAACAAAATAATAATAATAGTTTCAGTGAGATCTAAAAGAATTTTTGTGATGTCATAGATTATAACAAAACGAAACCTAACCAACAGGCATGCAGCAACAGTGGCAGGAGCATCACTCATTCAAACATTTAGCATTCCTTAGGGATCAGAGGATAGTATAAAACCTGGAATAAATGTTTTAAAAAAAACCTTTCCGACAAACATCAAAACAAATCGCAATAATAATAATAATAATAATCAAAAAAAGCGAAAGCTTATTAGAAAAAGGGAAAGTTTTTATTTTTTTTGGTAAAATGTCGGACGATTTTTTTTCTAAAATTCGTCATTAATTAATTCATTGATTATTTGTCGTAATAAAATAACGGCCGAAAAAGAGAGAGAGAGAGAGAGAGAGAGAGAGAGAGATTTGGAAAAACAAGCAAACGAAAGAAAGAAAGAAAAAAATTTTTTTTATCTTGGATACACTCGAATTGGTATTCAGTTTTCCATTACATAACACAATGTTAAGACTGACCTAGATTTGCAAGAAGAATCCACCGTCACGAAGAAACACTCGTGCTCGCAAAATAAAAGTGAAAGTTGGAGATTAAATAAGTTATTAAACAAAACCCAACAACTCCAAATAAAATTTCCAGGTACGATTTCGTATATAAAACGAATAAAAATCATCATTATCGTCACCGTCATCGTTTTGTCGTCACTCACGAAATAATACTAATATTTTTTTTATAAATATTCTTTTCCAGCAAAAAAATTCGCAAATTCGAAATAACCGTTATTATCATTATCATTATCATTACCTCGCGAGGTTTTTGACTCATACGCGGTTTTTTCTCCAGGTACTTTTATTTTATTTATCTAGGGTACGCTAATCAACGCGAGAAGTCATGTCTCGGTCGACAAAGCACTATAACAGCTCTAAAAACCCGCATTCGAAAAAAAAAAAAAAAAATTATTGGTTGATATTTTCCCCCTCCCCCCTCCCCCCTTCCTCCCAACACGGTTACGAGTTCCAGAAATTTATTAATATTATTATTATTATCATTATTGCATTTCTGCCAACTTTGCAACAAAACAAAAAAAAAATAAAATCGTATCCGACCTAATTTTTCTCCTTAAAGGATACCAAAAAGGTGTGATGACGTCATCATCATGCAGGAATTTATAAAACCAATTCCAGTACCTACCAGTACTCCAGTACCAGGGAGAGAGCGCGAATAAGAGAGAGAGAGAGAGGTAAAAAAAACTTACTGAATTCTTCATCCCATCATCGCCATCACCATCATCATCACCATCATCATCATCATCGCCATCACCATCATCATCATCACCATCGTCGCCATCTTTATCTTCGTCGTTTTTTTTACCACACAAGAATATTTCTTAACGCGTTGATAATAATAATAATAAATCTGATAACTGTCCTAAAAAAAAAAAAAAAATTTTGTTTTAAAAAAAAAAATGTTTTTCCAAAACACGATAATGATAATAATAATAATAATAATCATTAATAACGCCCAAAATTATATTATATAATATTCTAAAAATATTTATTTATGTTATGACTTTAAGGCATTGCGAATAAAATTAACGTAGGTACGTTCGCAAAAAAAAAAAAAAACTGGAAATGCGTGAGAGAGAGAGATAGAGATAGAGAGAGAGAGATAGAGAGAGAGAGATAGAGAGAGAGAGAAGGATTAACCCGATGATAATGATGATGATGGAGTAAAATGATTGAAAATATTAACGTCATAATCGTGCCATCGTGTGCCATTTTTTTTAAAAATCGAACGAGTATTTTCGTTACGTAATATTACCATCATTATCAAATCTCGTGCCACGAAATTTTTTTTTTTTTTTTTTAAAACGCGCGAATTTGTACTTTTTAAAAAACCTTTTCTGACACGAAACTTAACCGCATTGAATAAATAGGTAATAAAATTTTTTAAAAAAATTACGTAACATTTTTTTTGTGAATTAACTAAATATCACTATAAACCATTCAAAAGAGTTTCCGGCAAGCGATGATAATAATAATAATGATAATAATAATAATTTTACCACCGAATACCTGAGAAAAAAATTTTTTTGATGATGATGATGATGATGGTACGAACGCGTACAATCCCTTATTCATTCAGGGATGAAAAATAAAAAAAATAAAAAATTATCATCATCATCGTAGTAATAATAATAATAATAATAATAATAATAATGAAAATTTTTCTATTAGGGGTCATCCACGTGCTTAGTATATTTCCAGAATAAACCGGAATCCAGTTTGCAACCGACTGTCAAATAATTAAATGATCTCGAATTACACGTTTTCGAATATTTTTCTGATTTTATCAGATTCCAGTAAAGAAAAAAAAAAAAAAAAAAAAAAAAAGAAGTTTCTAGAACTTTTCACGTCGTCGATGTATTTTTTTCTTTTATTAATTTGTCATTTTATGTGAATGAATGATTAAAATCATTTTGTCGTTCGTGTACAATTTTTTATCCGAAAAGTCGTTCGCGGTTTTAAAAAATTTTGGAACGTCGTCGAAAACGGCTACTGGAATTCGTAATTTTTTTTTTTTAAATATTAATAATAATAATGATATTTTTCGTTCGAACGAATGAATGAATTAACAAACGAATTTCGATAAAATAATTTAACGGTATTTTAAAATAAATAATAATTTATTTTCAAACGGATTGTGATTGTGTGTGTGATAAGTCTTATCACACACAATCACAATCGATTCCAGTAATTTATTACTGGAATCGATAAAAAATCATATCATTACGATTATTATTACGTAATTATATGATTGCACTTGAAAATAAATAACATTGTTCCATATAACAATCATGGATGAAAAAATTCTCCAGGAGGAAAAACCGACAAAAAAAAATATCAGACGCGTTTGATTAAGTTGTTTTCTCCAGTTAAAAATAATTTCAAACTGGAATTCACGCGACCTGATCTTCAAAATTTCAATTACGTAAATACAAAAAAAAAAAAATTTTTTTTTTTTTTTTTTTGCTCTCGATTATACGGGACTTGAAACGTTTTTTTTTTTTTTTAATTAATATTACAATGGATTATTATTATTATCATTATTATTATTATTATTATTATTATTATTATTATTATTATTATTATTATTATTATTATTATTATTATTATTATTATTATTATGTTCATTTTTCTCCAGTCGATTAAAAAAAAAAAAAAAAAAAAAAAAAACGTGTTCATTTGCAATGACACAGATTTTTTTTTCTTTTTCATTCTTTTTCTTTTTAAATTTAGGTTCTTTACTACTTTGATTACGTAATTTTTGTGTCGTGTAACAAACGTGCGTACGTACAAACAAACAAACAAACGAACAAACGAACGCATTTTTTTTTTTTTTTACCGGAGAAAATAAAGCAACGAATTTTATCTTTTATTATCCCAATAATAATGATTATTCCAGAATAAAAAAAAATTAAAAGTGAAAGTTAATGATAATAATAATAAGAATTTTCCAGAGATTTCCCCCCCCCTCCTCTAATAATAATAATAATAATATTTGTTTTGAATGAGATTTTTTTTTTTGTTTTGATTAAACTGGAAAATCTAGTAAGTAGTAAGTAAATCTCAATGAATATTACGTTAATAATAATAATAATAATAATAGATTTTTATATGAATATGATGATGATAATAATGATGATGATGATGATGATGATGATGATGATGATGATTAAAGAATGAATTAATTCTAAAACGTTTTAGAAAAAAATAAATAAATTTTTTGGACAAAAGATTCGACCGACGTCGTGGAAACCAACAAACGAAAGGATTCTCTCGTACCTTTACTACCGATGGTTAGCAAATCAAAGAGAGAGAGAGAGAGAGAGAAATAAATTCAAACTCACGAGTCGTAAAATAATAATAATAATAATAATTTTACAAAAAAAAAAAGGGGGTAAGGGTTAAACCACCCCAAACAATTCGAATCCATGATAGTCCCAACTTGTCGTTTTGTGTATTACCAATATAATTTAATTCCCGAAAAGGGGAAGAGGGAAGAGGGGGTAAACCGTAGGGCAAGTTGTTTTCGTAACATTTTTAAAAGGGATGAAAACGTGTTTGATAAAAAAAAATTAGAACTCGGATACTCAAACCCCGTATTAATTCCCCCCCCCTCGAAATATTACGTATTATAAAAAAGTAATAATTTTTTAAATAAATTTTATTACCGTGGTAAATTTAAATAATGAAAATTCTCCCCCTCCCCCCCTACGGTACAAATAATAATAATAATAATGAGTTTTTTTAAATGCACGTAAATCCCGTTTCTATTTTTCCGAGTAGATCGAGCAACAGGTTTTTGTTTACGTTAATTGAAAAATTTTAAACCCCCCCCCCGGAAAAATTTTTGGAAAATGCGTATTAATAATAATAATGATTTAAAATGAGATGTGAAAAGTAAAAAGAAAAACCTCCCAATCGACATTTAAATAATAAATAAATAATTTTTTGTTTGTTGTTTGTTTTTACTCCATTTCAACATGTTACACCCCTCCCTCGTGCCTCCCCAATAAAATATTTTAGAAAACATGACAAAACCTGGACGTTTAATTTTTTTTTTTTTATAACGGTTACAATAAATCATGTTCGGTAACAACATAATGTTGTTGTGCCTCCTCCTCCCCCCCAAAAAAAAAAAATCATGTTCGATATGACCTTTCGAAATATTTTTATAGAAAACACGTTCGCCAATTATATCGATAAATCATTATTCGTAAGAAAAAAATATTGTTTTACTCTCTCTCTCTCTCTCTCCCCCTCCCTCCTCTTTCTAAAACAACCCCCTCCCCCGTTAATAACCCTTATTACGCTCCTAACAATGGATAATAAATGAAATTCTCGTTGCCAAAATTTAACACAAACGATGAAATTTATTATTTACCTTTTTGTAGTGGCGGTAGTGACGGCGGTGTTGGCGGCGTTGCCATTTCATTCCTATTTCCACGTTAAATTTCGTGTGAACGCACGTACGCACTTTAAATAAAATAAAAAAAAAAATTGCATAATTTTTTTATAGATTTTTTTGATGTTTTGCAACAACCTTCCCCTTCCTTCTCCCCACCCCTCTCCTTCCCTCCTTCCCCCACAAAATCATAACAAGTAAAACAAGTTTTTACCCTTTTTTTTTTTTTTTTTTTTTTTTTTTAATCGTTTCCTTCTTGTCTTTTGTCATCCCCTAATACATATTCGGACCCTCTCAATTCTTTTCTTTTTCTTCTGCTTTTTTTTTCTTTATTTATCATGGGACGATCATCATTTCGGGTTTTTTTTTGAATTTTATCACGGGAACGTAAAAATTTTTTCACAATGAAAACTTCAATAACTTTTCTGTAAGGAAATAATAATAATAATAATAATAATAATAATAATAATAATAATAATACCACCAATGGGACGACCATCATTTATTATTATTATTTTCATTCTAGTTTTTTTTTTTTTGTTAATCCCATAAAAATTTAAAATAATAATAAAAAAAAAATTATATATTCGCCATTTTAGGGTTTCGAATCACCATGATGATGATGATGATGATGATGATGATGATGATGATGATGATGATGATGATGATAATAATAATAAACAAACAAAAAAAAAGATTTTATGGAGAAGAAAAAAGAAAAGAAAGAAAAAAAATTATTACGAAAGTTTTTAGAAAACGAGTCGAGCTTGTTTTTTTTTTTTTTTTGTAATGTTTTCCCCCCTTAAAAAATTCACTCTTTGTACTGTTTTCCATGATGATGATAATGATGATAATAATAATGATAATAATAACGAAAAGAATAAGAAAAAAAATATACAATTACGTTTAGATTCGCAAAACGACGAAAAACATTTGAACAATTTATAAAATAATAATAATAATAATGGTTTCGTTTATAAAATTATTATTATTATCATTTGGGAGGTCGCGGACGGATTTTGGGGAGAGAGAGAGAGAGGGGGGGGGAAAGTAGAAAATTCGAGAAGTTAATTTTTTTTTTATATATTGTGAGCGATTGGAAAGTCATCGTCAACGACGACGTCCTTAAAGGTCAACCACGAGTTGCAATAATAATAATAATAATAATAATAATAATAATAATAATAATAATAATAATAATAATAATAATAATATTAATCGATATATTTAAATAAAAAGAAAAAAGTTGACCGGTTTGCCATCTCGATTGATTCGAAGGTAAAAAAAAAATTAATTAATTAATTTTCATACGTTCGAATACGTATTTTCTCATGTTATTCATGAAATGTCGTGTCACCAAATGATTCTAATGACACGAGTTAAAAAATATGTAAATATTTCATCCGTATGGTAATTAAATTTTTATTATATATTTAAAAAAAAATAAAATCACGAGTTTAAATCACGTGAAACAGGTGAAAAAATTTTTTTTTTTGCACATCATATTTATATAGAAAATTTGCAATCGAATTTGTTATCATCATTATTATCATCTTTCTTTCCGTACCTATCATCATCATCATCATCATCATCATAACATATTTGACCTCAATAATACGCAAAAAAAAAAGGATAATTCATTGAAAGTGAAAGGTCTTAAGCGAAATTTTTTTTTAATTTTCACTCTCTTTACATTTAACCTTGAATTTTCAATTTTCGCATAACAAAAGAAATTTAAAATAATTAGTCGTGGTTGTTAGTGGTTGTTGTTGTTATTGTAAAAATGTGTTTGTAGCACGCATTTCCTTTTATGTAACAAAATAATAATAATAATAATAATTTTTACGAGAGTTTTCTTTTTTTCTCGTCAACTAAGAATGAAAAACCCATTGAAAATTTTCAAAACAATAAAAATTTTTTTACGACGAGAGCACGAACAAACAAACAAACAAACAAACAAACGAAAAGAAAGAAAGAAAGAAAAAAAGAACCTCGCCTCCAGTTTAAAAAAAAAAAAATGGGCCCGGCACATCCTCCATCAATGAAATATTAGGTCACCGTTCGACCTTCAAGGTCTCTTCTTACCGATACCAGAACCGCAAACTACCTTGTCGGTGAAAGCCGGAAGCGGTAAAATCACAAAAAAAATTTTTTTTTTAATATCCTACCACGAACCTTTTCCTATCGATCCATCGATCGATATATCGATCGATAATTAATTAATTACTCGTGATTGATTTATGACAGCGAACCTAACGACAAGGTCTTAACCGTGTATAAATTTCTCGCGTGAAATCAACCGTACGGAAAACCTTTTACCCTTTTTTTTTTAATTACCGTTCAACATAATAATAATAATAATAATAATAATAATAATAATAGATTTTCCGAGTAATAAATTATTAGAAGAAACAAATAAAATAATATAAATGGCCGACTCACGAATACAAAGGAATCACGATTCACCTTTTGAAACGTTCCTTTGTCGTCGTAATTTTTCCTTTTTTTTTTTTTTTATTATGTAAATGGAAACCTGGAATGGGAGGTTGCCATTTTGTTTTTACAAATATTATTATTATTATTATTTAAAATTTTTTTTTTTTTTTTACCGCGAGTGAGCGTCGGCGTAAAATTATATAATTAAAAATTAATTCTAAAAAATTATCGATATCCATACGTTCGAAACCGTTCGTTTGTTTGTTCGATTGTTTATTTGTTTGTTTTTGTATTAAAAATTTTAAAGTGAAAGTAAAGATTTTCCATTGAATTTTTCCTTTTTTTTTTTTTTTTTTTTTTTTTTGTATGTCGAGACCTAACACGGAACGGTTTCAAACGTCGTACATATTTTAACAATTTGATTTACTAACCTCATTAAAGTATTATTATTATCATTATCATCATTATTATGATTTTCCTTTTTCATTTTTTCTTTAAGGAAATCGTGTGTCGATTTTTTCAAAATTGTTAATAGAAAATTAATTTTTCGGTTATTATCGGAGGTACGATATCTCCTCGTGAAGTCGAACCTGGAATTTTATTTCATTTTTTTTTAACTAAATTTATTCTGGATTTTTTTTTTTTTTTTTTTTTTAACACTAAAAAAGAAAATCAGGGAAACGTAGAAAAATGAAGAGAGAAAAAAAAAACAAAACAAGAATGACAATGAAAGAGAAAAAAAAACAAAATAAAAAAGCAAAAAATAAAGTAAAAGAAAGAGTGGCAAAAAAAAGAAAGATGC
>NW_002987772.1:192048-218369 GCF_000006295.1 Pediculus humanus corporis | reverse complement strand
ATGACAGAAAGAGATAGAGAAAAAAGAAAGAGAGAAAGAATAGAAAGAGAAAGAATAAAAAAAAAATAAAAAAAAAGAGAGAGAAAGAATAAAAAAAAAAATAAAAAAAAAAAGAGAGGGAAAAAGAAAAAGAAAAAAGGAAGAAAAAAGAAAGAGTGAGAAAGAGATGTAAAAAGAGGAAAAGAGTAGAAAAGAAAATTAGAACAGAGACGGAAAAAGAGAAAGAGAGAGAAACAAAGAGCAAAAAAAAAATGAGAAAACAAAAAATAGAAAAAAAGAGAGAGATAAAAAGGTATTAAACATTTAATATATAGAGTGGAAAGAGAGAGAGAGAGAGACAAAGAGGAAAGAAAAAGAGAGAGATGAAAAAACAAAGAAAAATAGAAAAAAAAAGAGAGGGAAAGAGAGAAAAGAGAGAGAGAAAGAGCGAGAGAAATAATCTTTAGATTTTGAAATCAGTTTTTCAAATTTGCAAAACTTTTTCCAGGTCACGTAAATTATTATATATATATATATATATATCTTATCTGTTAAACGAAACGTAAAAAAAATAATAATAATAATAAAATAAATTATTTTCCAGCGCTGGAATAAAAAAAAAAAAAGCAAAACTATTCCAGCAAAACGTAATAAATAAAAAAATTTAAGAGTTGACGTTTATTTTTAAGGGATTTATATACCTTTTTGTTTTTCTACAAGTCGATTCCAGAAATTCCAGAAGTTAAAAATTTTATCGAGAGAAATTAAAACGAATGGAAATGTAACGGAAATTGATGACGTCAAATTTTCTATTTAAACTTTAAATTTTTTTCTTACGCACGACCAACATAAATTTTCCTTTTTTTTTTTTTTTTTTTTTTTTTTTTTTTAACTTTCACTCTCGTTTCCCTCCGAATTTCCTACAAAAAAAAAAAAAAAAAAATAGGAAAAAATTATTATTATTATTATTATTATCATCATCATCACCACCGCCGCTATTCGCTTTTGTTAGTTCCGTTGACGTAATCGGGTCACGCTAACATTCTAATAGTTTTTTATGTTGCCGGTAATTATGATAATGAAACATTTAAAACCCGTTGACATAAACCTCCTCCTCCTCCCCCTCCTTCTCCTCCGAAACACTCGCATTCTCTTGCACTTTCTTTAGAATATTCTAGAATTATTTTATTTTCAAGGATGGCGAATACTCGTGTCGTCTTATGTTCACGCGCACACGTGCACCTCTCGTGTCGAGAGGGGGGAAGGGAAGGAAAAGGGCGCTAGATAGCCCACTTTTTCTTCTTCTTCTACTTTTTCACCTTCTAATCTCTTATCACATTCTTACACGCCCGCATATTAAATTGATTTCATTTCGTAATTTGTTTACCTTCCTTCTTTTCCTCTTTATTTTCTAGAACCTTCTTATCGAATTCCTTTTAAATTAATAAATTATTATTATTATTATTATTATTTCCGTCGGACCACTATCGTAATTTTTTTTTTTTTTTCCACCGACGGAACTGTGCCAGCTTATCATCACCGTGAGAAAATTTTCCAAAATCTGGGAAAAAAGTAAAACCGGAAATAGTTCGTGACGTATAACGAAACGGCTTAAAATTTTCCAACACCACCGTCATCACAGATTTTCCAACATCCAATCCATGTTTTGATCAATGAAAACTTGTCTTCATTTAAAACCGTTAATAATAATAATAATAATAACGATCACGATGATAATAATAATAATAATTAATACATTTTTTTTAAAGGTATACTTAATAAAGAAAACAAATTTGTTTAAAAATAAAATTTTTAAAATTTAAAAAATTTTGCTGCTGTAGCATTTCCGACAAACTACGACATTTCACGTCATTATTATTATCATCATTGCAATTGTGCAATTCGATTCGATGGATCGATCGATTTAATTAATTAAATAAATAAATAATCGATTAATTTTAATTTAAATGAAAGGTATTTATCGAATCGATAAATGATGATAATAAATCCGTTCTCGTCGTTCCCGTTCTCGAATTCTTCGGCGACAGCAAAATTTTTTTAAAATAACGGTCAGTAACCGAATCGTTTCCATTTTAACGGCTTCCATATTTAATTGAAAAAAATTTTTTTTTATAATAAAAAAAAAAAAAAAAATTCAGACGAAACGATTCGACCGTTAAACCGCAAATATTTTTCATTATTATTATTATTGTAATCATCATTATCATTATTATTATTATCACTACTACTGCTATTTTACGATTTTCTCATTTACCTTAAAATCCTTCGTTTTTTTTTTTTTATTTTTTTTTATTATTATTATTGATAAACCATAAATTATTTTTTCCGATAATGATAATGATATTAATAACAATAAAAAATATATAAATAATAATATTAATAATAATAATAATAATAATAATAATAATAATAATAATAATATATTAAGACCTAAATCCATCCGGATTTTGAGATTGCCATCGCCACGTGTCGTAACCTGAAATGATGAAAAAAAAAAAAAAAAAAAAAAAAAACGTTTGAATTTTTTTTTTTTCTTTTTCCAAAACGTCGTGGAAGTAGAAACAAGAAAGAAGAGAGAGATGATAGTAAATAAATGAATGAATGAACTCACACATGTCGACCAAAGTCCTTTTCGCCGACCAGTTCAATTCTTTTCTTGCCAACGTTGGATCCGCGTAACTCGAATCAATGTCACCCGCTCTCCTCCCGACTATTTCGTATTTTATGTCGCGTCCCGATACCTGAAACGAAAAAAAAAAAAAAATCCCATTTCGGGACCCGTCAATTATTATTAATAATAATAATAATAAAAAATGTCGTAAAAAAAGGTAAACATTTCAAATCGTCGAGCGGCACATCTTTTACAAATATAAAAATACATTTCTTTTACATCCGCTCTACTTTCCACACCTCCTCCTCCTCCTCCCCCCCCCTATTATTATTATTATTTGTTTTAGGAATCTCATTATTATTATTATTATTTTTATCATCGTTATAATAATTATTTATTTTTCAGATGTAAAATAAATAAATATTGATGGTATTCGATAAGAAATAAAAATTTCAAAAGGTCACGACCTTTGACTCTTTCCTATTATTGAGGTTATCACGAAAAAGGTACATAGGATCGATGATAATAATAATAATAATAATAAACTTTAAAAAAAAAATGATAAATTTCCTTTGAGTTTCCCCCCCCCCCGGATTTGATCTCTTATAACCCTCACTCTCTGTCTCTCTTTCACTCACGTTTTTAAATGTTTCGATGACTTCTAAAACGGTGTAACCGTTTCCGGTTCCCAAATTGTATGCCTTAAAACCTAAACCTGAGGATTCTTCCAACTTGTTCAACGCTTTCAAATGTCCTTCCGCTAAATCTTCTATGTGTATGTAATCTCTTTCACCTGTGCCAAAAAAAATTAACCATAAAGTAATAAAAACCCTTTTGTGTTCTTTTCCTTTTCCTTTTCTTCTTCTTCTTCTTACCGGTTCCGTCGTGTGTGTTGTAATCGTTTCCGAAAACCTTCAATTTTTCCAATTTTCCAACTGCGACTTTCGAAATAAAAGGCATCAAATTATTCGGAATTCCCTAAACAAAAACAAACAAACGATCGATATTCAAAATTTCCATGTGACCTGATGTCGGGTGTTTATATGTCACTCACTCACCATCGGATCTTCTCCCAATCGTCCCGACGAATGAGCTCCCACGGGATTGAAATACCTTAGAGATATGACGGACCAACTCCCGTCGCTCCCGCATAAATCTTTCATCATTTCTTCGACGAAAAATTTCGTTTTACCATACGGATTAGTCAAATTCTTCCATTTTATAAAAAAAAAACCATTTTAATTATTATTATTATTATTATTATTATAAATAATACCGAGTTTACGTATATACCTGACCGGTGGGATGATCCTCTTTGATGGGTAGGGATTTGGGTGTACCGTAAATTGTCGCCGAAGACGAATAAACAATTTTCTTAACGTTGTGAGCTTTCATAGCCTGTCGTGGAAACACATTCGAATAATAATAATATTAATAATAATAATAATAATAAAAACAATATGGCGAAGGAAGGACACGAACGAACCTCTAAAAGATTAATCGATCCTATGACGTTGTTTTTATAATATTCTAAAGGTTTTTCGCATGATTCTCCGACGGCTTTGAGCGCAGCAAAATGTATAATGCAATCAATGGAATGCTGGAAAGAAAAGAAAAAGGAAAAACCTGTGATGATGATGATGATGATGATTCGATGTATTTTTTTTTTTTGCAATATTTACCTTATTGAAAATGGAAAACAAAGCGTCACGATCCCCCAAATCCACGTTGTAAAATAAAATTTCCCTATTCGTTATGTGTTCGATCCTTTTCAAAACTTCCGGTTTTTTCGCCGACGGCTCTGATAAAAAAAAAAAAACGACTTATGAGGCAAATACAATCCCTCAATCAATCAGTCAATCAATCAATCAATCAATCAATCACCTTGATACGCATTTACGAGATTATCTAAAACGATAACGTTGTAACCGTGATTTAGCATGGGTATGACGGTGTGTGCACCGACGAAGCCAGCTCCTCCAGTCACCAACACCGTCCAAGATCGAGTCATGAATCTAAAAGAACAAACAAAACAATATACAAAAAAAATATAACAAAAATTATTATTATTATTGTTAAAAAATTTGTCAAAATTACAACAAACAACAACCACAACAAACGTAACGCAAAAAAAAAAGAAAAAAATTTAATGGAACATGCTTAAACCATCACCCATTTAATCAAAAGTTACATTTTAAATTTACCGGAAATAGTTTCGAAAAAATGCGATAATAATGATAATAACGATAATAATAATAATAATACTGGATACGCTTTCACGACGTGAAAAAAACGTTTTGGAAAAAACCTAAAAACCGTTTTTCGAAATCGAAATTTTTCCTTACACGAATGAAAATTTCACACACGCACGCACACGCACACGAATAAAAACAAACAGACAAACAAATGAACAAACAAACGAACAAACAGACACAAATCACGATTCGAAATTAATAAAATAATTAAATTTTTTTTTTTATTATCACGAGATAAAAAGAAGGATTAAATTGTTTAATATCGTAAAACTTTTGCCAACTTTTGTTCGCCTTCTTCTTCATCTTCTCCTCCTCCACCTCCTCCTTCGTTTATTTTCTAACATTTCCGGTTTTTCGACTCGATATTATTATCATTATGTGATAGAAATAAAACGGAAAAAAAAAAATTCGAAAAGAGAAGAATCATTCGATTCGTAGACTTTTATTATTATTATTATTATTTTTTTTTTTTTGACACGAGTGCGGATGAATAAATAAATTTCAAACCGTTTTCATAATAAAAATAATAATGATGATAATAATAATAATAATAAAACATAGTCATTCTCATGCATGAAAAGCAAATTAAATTGTTAATTAAAAAAAAAAAAAAAATTGCCACCAACACCACCAACATGATCAACATCACGACCATCAATACACCACCACCACTGACAACTTATTATCAAACGGAAATAATAAAAAACAATTAATAATAATAATAATAATAAATTAAATTATTAATTAAGTAAAAGAAAAACAAAAAAAAAAATTTACCCCTCATTGACACGATCGGATTTGTTGTCGTCAACTACTTTCGGGTAATATGACAAAAGTGTGGCGAATAACAAAAAAAATATAAAAGCAGCGAAATTCCTGAGACCGACATCGGACATCTCACCCTGAAGACATGTACTCTTCTGAGCCGGAAGAAGAAGTAGAATTAGACGAGTAGGAGAAGAAGAAGAAGAAGAAGAAGTGCAACGACGACAACAACAACAACAACGACAACGACAAGAAGTGTACAACAATAACAACAATAAGAAGAAGAAATTATCTGAAATTTAAATTTAAAATTTTGTTTTTTTTTTTACATTTAATAATAATAATAATAATAATAATAATAATAATAATAATAATAATAATAATAATAATAACATGATACCTTCGAAATAAACCAAAAAAAATTATTATTATTATTATTATTTAAATTTAATGACAGTATAAACAAAAATGATTTAATAACCGTACAAACTCTTTTGTCAATTATTTGTTATCATTAAAAAATATTTAAATCTCGCAAATAATTGAATTTCTTATCAGGGAAACGTGTTCGGAAAAACAACAAACATTGTTCACATATTCGTGGCAGGCGGCAACGATGAATTTTCATTTATTATTATTATTATTTCGTTTTTAAGCAAGACAAGATTTTTATTTGCCGGCGTTTTTATCCCATTTGTTCCAGGTTTCTATTTTCCATTCCTTAGGGATAAACGTTCGACGAATTTCGTTGTTGCTACCCATAAGGAATATGAGCCGTCCCACATGGCGCCATCTTCTGAACGGTTTCTTCTTTTAAATCCTTCAAAATCTTCTTGGCATGGCTCCCAGTGCTGCTCCCACGATGACCGGAATCGTTTCTGTTTTTACTCCCCACATTTTTATACTTCAGCCTTTTGTCTGTTTCTTTGGCTGTCTGGTGTTTTTTTCCGCCGGTACGGATACTTCAATTAGCTTACACCAGTTTTCCGCATTATTCCTCAGGATGATATCCGGTTTGTTGGTTGGCACAGTTCTGTCAGTGTGGATTTGTTGATCGTACAGAACTGTACACGGTCCCACTGTCGTAACCGGGCTTGGAATGTGGTTGTACCACTCCTTGGGTAATCCATCCATTCCATATTCTCGGCATACACTCCAATGAAGATATTGACAAATTTTATGGTGCCTCTTTAGATATTCATGTTTTGCCAATATCGTACAACCGGAAATTAAGTTATCGATTGTTTCCGACTGCGATTGGTCAATTCGGTCCATGTCATCTTGGCGGACTTTGAGAACTACCCCTTGGTCTTGAGCAGCTGCTGTAATAAACGCTTCCCTTTCAATTTTAAGTTTTCCACGCCGTACCTTTTCCTATGAATGCCTGAAGTATTTATTATTATTATTATTATTTCACACGGTGGCTTTTGAGATGTTTTTGAGATGAATTCCTTCTACCATTCCATTCTGAGTATTTCTATTAAAACTTTCCCCCATTTATCATTAGTCAAAATTTCCAAAAAAAAAATCCCCAAACACAAAAAACAAACAACAACAACAATAATAATAATAATAATAATAATTAACAGGTGGTAATAAATTGGACAATACAACAACAACAACAACAACAACAACAATAATAATAATAATAATAATAATAATAATAATAATAATAATAACATTTGGTTTGTACAAGTACATTAAAACACACACTCTCTCTATCTCTTTCTCACCACAAGTTTCCTTATTATTAAAATAAATTCAAAATTAGGTCAGAATAATAATAATAACAATAATAATAATAATAATAATAATAATAATAATAATAATAATGATAATGAATGTCTTTTGAATATATTTTTATATAAACTCGATATAAGATTTAAATTATTTATATTATTGGATTAATAATCGTTATTAAATCGATCGATTATTTTAATTGGTTCGATTTTGATTTGACAATAATTTATTATTATTATTATTATTATAAAAGTTGATAAAAAAAAAAAAAAAATATGAATTTGCATATAAGTGTGTGTGTGTGTGTGTGTGTTGCAGCAAGTGACAAGTAACATTTATCAAACGAGTTGAAAAAAAAAAAAAAAAAAGTTTGAGTGTAATAAAGATTATTTTAAAATATCAGTAGGTCAAAGGAAAAACAAAAAATTTAATAAGGAAAAAAAAAAAAAAAAGGCACTAGTGGGATTTTGGGTGGAACAAATATTATCCATCATCTTACATCTCTCTCTCTCTCTCTCACTCTTTTTTTTTTCCTTTTAAAATTTTCTAAAACATTAATTAAGGTGTTTGTTTGTCAAATTGAAAAACATAATTTCAATTAACCTTGACATTATGACAAATTGTCAACGTTTTAAAAAAAAAAATGACTGAACAAGTTTTTTAATAGTTTGAATACTAGTTTTTAAAATAATAAAACACATTCATTAAATTTCGTCAAATGACTTTACGATAACAAATTTTAACAAATACATTTTATATTATTTTCAATTGATTTTGATTCAAACTTGAATTTCATAAAGCGAATGAAATGTGAAATAAGGCCATAAAAAATCATGCAATGAAATAGAAAAACATAAATGGTAGACTATTAAAAAATTTTCATTAAATAAAAGGTAATAATAATAATAATAATAAGTAATAAATTTACTTATTGTAACAATCGAAACCAATTTTTCCGTTTTTCCATTAAAGGAAATATTTAAAATGACACATCGAAATGGAAAGTTTTATTCGATTGTAATAAATAATAATAATAAAAAATTGATTGATTGATTTTTAAAAATAAATAATGAATATGAATTTTGACATTGAAGGTTTAAATATGGTTTTTTTTTTTTACTAAAACAGGTTTTTTACTCTGATGCAATTTTATTATTAATGAATTTAAAAGTAAAAACTTGTGGTTGGAAGAATGGCAGCTTTATTTTATAATTATGTATGGAAAGAAATGCAAAACCTAATTTAAATAAATATGGAATTAAATCGAGCAAAAAAAAAGTGATTATATTGGAAGTTTTTCCTTAAAAAATTATTAGGATAATTTAAATTTGTAACACTGGAGGAAACAATGTAAGAACTTGGAAATAAAAAAATAAAAAATGAAACTGTGTTTGTCGAAAACACATACACAATCATGCAGTATAACAAGTAAAGCACATACATCTACAAAAGGGTTTGAAATATGCAACATTATTTTAAATATATATATCATTTGACATCATACAGTAACGATCAATTTCTTTTGACATATAAAACTTACTTTACGAATAATTTTCCTTCAAGTAATAATTTGACAGTCCAAAACTCTACCTTATTCTTTATATCGCTATGGATAATTGTAATTTTTAATAATGTCAAGTAAAACTTTTTTTATAGCAAAATGAAAGTGTCGGTATAAAGCCGGACTGAAATAAAACAATAATGAAATATGAAATAAATTATAATGATTTAATTTTAAAAAATATATAAAAAAAATTATAATTATGTTAATAAGAAATTACCCTCATCTGCTAACTACGACTAGTTTGAATGGTAACTGTTTTAAGCAAATCGACGTCGTTGACATAATTTCGCAATGCACGGATTCATTTTACGCCGCCATTTTAACGAATTGTTCTGCTTCCACGAAATTTGGCGGCACATCACATGTAAAGACGTTACATGACGTTTATTCTTTTTAGTGATCCTAAAATTTTAATTTCTTAGTGAAAAAAAAAATTTTTCCGGTGACAATCGAAGAAATTTTTCAAATATGTAAGTTTTTTTTAATTTTATTAATAATAATTTTTAATTATCTTTAAATGTTTTCCAAGTTTTTAACTGCAGCCCGCTTTTTTTTTTTTTTTCCAAGATTTTTTTAATGTTAGCTCAACAGTAAATCTTACAAAAAATTTTAGAAAGTATATTTTTGTCTTTGTACCATTAAATATTGGCTGCTTGGTTATGTTGAACAAATATTTATTCGATAATAATATTGATTGAGTCAATAATTCATATATAATTTTCAAAAAATTAATTTTAAATTGACTTAAGACTTTTTTTAGTCGCAATGCATAAGTTTAAATTATTAATTAAATGATTTAAATCATTTTTGTAAGACTTGCGATAACTTCATTTATAAATTTTGTCATTATTTTAAATTTTGAAAAAGATTTTTAACTCGCTTATGAAATATTATCAGATTTTTAAAAAAATTCTAGTTTTTAAAATTTAATTAAAAAATATATATTAAATTCTAAAGCTAATAATACAGTTATTATTGTTAGTGTGTGTGTGTGTGTGGCCCACTACAACAATAATGCCTATCGATTAATATATTAAATTTGTATGGGTTAAAAAAATTTTTTATGCTGTGAAAAATTTTAACCTTCTTTTATCGGCATTGCAGCTCTGTAAGACAGTCTCAAAACATTTATTAAACTTAAACCAGCAACCACTCCAGCTGGCATAATTTTACCACTGTTAACAAATCTATATCCCATTATAACTGTAAGAAATAAACTTGCTCCGAGTGAAAGTTGATAGCTATTGGCATTTTTAGTGAGTTGATATGCTCCATAACCCAGCAAACCCCCAAATACTAATCCAGCAGCCAATGAAGGTAAGCTTTCTAAAATTACAAATTGAATATATTTTAATGAATTTAGAAAAAGATAAAAAACCAATTAAATATCAAGTACAATTATTACATCAAAAGAAAAAAAAAAAAAATAGGATTAAAAATAATCTTACGAGCTTTTACATATCCCATAATTCCTCCAGCAGCAACTGTTGCAGCATAAGCAAAACCGTAAATATCAGCAACCATGATTATTTCAATTTAATAAAATAAATAATCAGTATAATAATTACTAAACTTGGAAAAAAAAAAATTATGGTTTCCTCTAATGCTCTACAATTCAACCACTTGTATCTAATCAAATTTTAAATGTTGTGCGCGGTTGCCAAGTTTGTTAAAGTGGTGGTAGACAAAAAATTTTTCTTATTAATAATTTTTACGTAACAAATTTAAAAAAAAAAATGAAGTCGATTATTCAATGCCTAATTATCATAGGTCATTTTTTTTTTTTAAAAACGTTTTAGTTGTATGTCACCGATTAATTGTTCTTTTTTTTTTTTTTGTTACTCTACATTTTAAAAATTATTTAGAATAAATAAACACCTGGTACATTCCCTATGTTTAGCATATCGACACAATTTTCGTCCGACATTGTTGTTTTATTTAAAACTTACATGTAGCTTTTTAATTTTATTAACTTTTTTCTTTTTTTTAAATATATTTTTTCTTATCGAGTGACATGAATTTATTAATTAACACTCGGGTTTATCGTCTCAGTATTATTTAAAATTTATTAAAGTAAGTTAAAATACTTTTTCCTTAAAAAATTAATAAGCTTGAAAAATAAATGCCGACGACTTTGACAGTTCTCATGTGTAAATTAATTTTAAAAAAAATTTTTAATTGTTTTAGGTTAAAATGATATTAATATAAGGATATTTTTTATAAACGGATATTTAACTATAATAATATTCATTTTATATATATATTTTGGAACTGAGAAGATAATTATTCATCATCACATTGTAAATGATGTAATTACATTATTAAAATGTTAGGAGTAATGGATGATAACTTAATTTGTAAGTAAATGTTTGTTATTTATTTAATGTATAATTATTATTAAATATAAAAAATTGTTTTATTTTAATCAGAAATTTTATAATTTCAAACAGTTGGCACTCATCATTTTGTTCTTTAAACGATTTCATTGTTTGTCATTGTACACAAAATTGATTGTATTATTACATAATTTACAAGCAATGATATTTTAATGAGAATTCTATCATTTAATCATCATTATCATTAGATCTAATGTTTTCTATATATGTATGTTTAAAACAATTTACAAATAAATTTCTTTTTCATTATAAATCATTCAATGATATTAAATATAATTAGAGGAATTAAAATTATGAATACAAAAATTATCGAATGTGAAAGAATAAAATAAAAATGGAAAAATTTTTATTCGTAAAACTTTTTATCGAATTTGTTCTATTACAAAACTTGACAATGTCAAATACGAATTAAAAAATAAAATAAAATAATTATTAAGTCAATGAAAACATTGGGTTTTTGCCACACAGTTTAAGAATTATCATGAATCATTTTTTATTTTTATTATTTTTAATTAAATAGTATTATTATCATTATCATCATCATCATTATCATCATTTACAAAATGTCATTGACAATTTTTTATTTTTTTATTTTTAGTTGATTGAATCCAGCATCAATTTTTTTTATTATTATTGTCGTTCATAATAATGATTTTAAATGAATTTTTTTTGTTAATTTCATCATTATTATTATTATTTATTTTACATTTCAGGACCGTAACCGTGTCGTGCACGTGCGAACGTAAATAAACAAAAATGCTCAATGAAAAAACAAGAAGGAAAAAAATAAAAAATAAACGTGGATGTTTGTAAGTTTTTTTTTATTTTATTTATTTTGCATTTTAAACGGGTCGACGTCATTTTATACCGACGATAATAATAATAATAATAATAATAATAATAACAATAACTTTAGAATAACAATAATAATAATAATAATAATAATAATGATTCGAAACGTTCTTATTTGGTTAATCAGGGTCATTAAGCCTGAATATTATCGAATCGAAATCGTTACAAAATCTTTTGTAATATCAATAATAATAATAATAATAATAATAATGATTCTAAAGATGTATAGTGAATCATAAATAAAAGAAATTAGCGAAGGTAAACTCCCCTCCCCTCCCCCCCCAAAAAAAAAATAAAAATTCGAGGAGTGATAAGAAAAAGGATTTTTTGGTGGTATAATCTCTCTCTCTCTCTTTCTCTTATTTTATTATCGATACACGAAAATGAGAGAAAGGGGGATGGGTGAGGAGGTAGGAGAAGGAAGGGGGAGAGAGAGGGAGAGAGAGGTTAACGCCCGAATATGATATCATAAAATCTAACAAGTTATATATATATATATACTTTTGGTGTGGTTAAGATTTTCTCAGTTGGCATAAGTTCGAATTATTTAGTTTTGTTGTTGTCATTTTTTAATTTTTATATAAAAGAAAGAGAGAGAGAGATGGAGATGGAGATGGGGAGAGAGAGAGAGAGAGAGAGAACGTACCTCCGGCAAGGCAAACACGTCATTGGTCGTTTTTTTTTTTTAATCCATAAGAAACTTTTTTTTAAGGTACTCGAATCTCAAACTCGACTTTACATTTATTTTTTTTTGCACATAACAAGTTTTTTTTTTTTTTTTGGGGGGGGGGGCCTGTCAGCTTTTGAAACGCTTTTTTTTTTTTTTTTTGCAAGGAATTAAGCAATTTTCGGTTAGGAGTGGTTATTTATTATTATTATTATTATTTTAATTCAAGTGATCTAATAAAGTTAACATTTTTTTTTGCTCTCGTTTACGTCATCGTCTTATAAATTTTTTTTTTTTACACGTCAGTACGTGTAGAAAGGGTTTGGTTGTGCGCGGTAGGGAGAGGAAGGAATACGAACTTTCACGGGTGGGGAGAAGGGGGGAATTTTTTCGAATAGGAAATCGAATTGACTGTCATGCATTGACGTTTTTATTTAAATTTTTTTACTGTTTTAAAACAAAGCAAGGACACGAAGTATAAAAGTGGCATTAGATTTAAAAAAAAAAAAAAAAAAAAAACATTAACATAAAAGTTTTTTTCTTTTTTTTTCTTTTAAAAGCTTTAAGTAATGTTTGTCGTACTCATAAATTTAATTATTATTATTATTATCGAATTTATTTACAAACGTTTTTTTTATTTATTTATTTATATAATAACTGGAGAAAAATGAAAAAGTTTTATTGTTATCGGCTGGAAATTTGTTTTTTTTAAAAAAATTATTCGTCTTATGGAGAAAAATAAAAAAACGATGATAATGATGATGGTGATGATGATGATGATGATGATGATGATGATAATGGGGTCGTTGAGATTCGGAATTCTAATCAAAATCCAGAAAATTTTCTGGAAGTTTTTTTTAGTGCACGTGAAACGTGTCGTCGAATGTTTCGTATTATTATTATTATTATTATCATTTTCCTTTTGTTGTTTTTCTAAAAAAAGAGGAAAAGATTTCGAAAACTGTTTGATAAAAATCGTTTGAGATAAATATCGGAAAGAATAATCTAGAATGTTCGATTCGTGTTCGATTCGAAAACGAAGAATTTTAGTATACCTTCCAGCATCATTTGAAAATATTTTTTTTTTTTTTTAGTCGATTCGAGAGGAATCATGATTTTGTTTTAAAAATATAAAAATAATTTAAAACACGAAAAGTACTAGAGAGAGAGAGAGAGAGAGAAAGAGTGAGAGAGAAAATTTTTTTTTAACTTTCAGGTTCGATGTGTGAATGTTTGTTGTTGGCAATCGGGAAAAATTTTAATAATCCTCGACGGAATTTTTTTATTTTATTTTTTATTTTTATTTAATTTATTTTATTAGGTTTTCGAGGCGTGTACTCGACGACAACTTTTATGTAACAAACAACAAACAAACAAACAAACAAACGAACGAAAGAACGAATAAAAAAAAAACGAAGGGAAAAAATGTATGATGGTGGCTTTTTTTTTTTTTTTTAATTTTATTTTTATTTTTACCGTTCGTGACGTGGCGGAAAGCGGGGAGGGGGAAGGGGAAGGAGAAGGAGGAGGGAAAAAAATGGCGGAAAATCATGAATGAGAAAAAAAAAGTAATTTTTAAAAATTTTCATTTGCACGTTTTAAGATTTTGATGATGGTAAATGAGGTGGTAAATGGGTTGAAATGAATGGACAGACACACAAACGCGAAATTATTTCAAAAATTTTTTTTATTTTATCTAATTAATTGTCGTCGTGGCAGGAGATTTAAAAAAAAAAAAATTCTTTTCAATTATACGTATCGAATCGCGTCGTGGAAGAAGAAATGAAAACGTGTCGTAAATTTGAACCGAACGTAAATTGTTTTACATCATAAATTCCAGAACGTTTTTGACAACGAAAAAAAAAAAAAAAATGGAAGTCGTTTTTGCCGTTTCGTAATTATTAATAATAATAATGATAATGATGATAATAATGATGATGATGATATCTCGAAATAGTTTTCAAACACGGATTTTGTCGAATTTTCGTTTGTTTTTGTTTGTTATTTCAAAAATTTAGTCTCGCGGAGTGACATTTTCTTGGGGTTAGAGGCGATATATCGAATCGGTCGATCGAGATATCGTTGAGAAATTATTCGCGGCGAATCGATTCGCGACATTTTATTTCTAAAAAACGTGGCTTAAAAATAAAAGGGGAGGGATGGAGTGAGTGCGAGGGGTGGGGGAATTCGAAACCTTAATTGATAATATGTCCTCCGGTGTTTGTTTTTCCCTATTTTTAGCCCAAGAGGAAAAACAAAGATGGCGTTACGCAACGAACTCGTATAATTTAAAACGATACACGCGCATTGCGATCGGGAAGGAAATTTATTGTAAAATGTCTCTCTCTCTCTCTCTCTCTCTTTTCAAATCGATTCGATGAAATAAAATAATTTTTAATAAACAGAAAAAGAAAAAAAAAGTTCGAAACTATCGTGTAGCAGTAGTAGTAGTGACGTCACTCTAAAACGACACTAACAATGTACGTAACGGAAAAAAAAAGTGAGAGAGAGAGAGAGAGAGAGAGAGAGAGAAAAATGCGAACGCGATTGTAAATATTGTTTTTAAAAAAATTTTTTTTTTTTTTTTTTTCGCGTAAGGAAAATAAAGAAATAAAAAAAGAAAGAAAGAAAGAAAAAATGTTTACAGGTATAACATAGCATGCATCGGTATGACCCTGGCCTAATTTACCTGAAACGTTTGATATTGTAATTGTATTAGTAGTTGTAGTAGTAGTAAACGTTTCGAGTTGATCAATTTATTATTATTATTATTATTATTATTATTATTATTATTATTATTATTATTATTATTATTATTATTATTATTATTATTTGATAGAATACTCACGATTATTTAAATTATTATTATTATTATTATTATTAATTTCGTTTCGAAACGATTTTAATGTTGTCAAGTGATGACACGAAAGGAAAGCGTAGTGTTGGAAGGCGGTGGTGAAAACCTCCCCCACGTGACAAGAAAAGAATTTGAATAAGGTGGGAATTTTATTAACGCTGTGCCCCCTTCCCTTCCCCTCCCCCTCATCCCCCGGGTTCGTTATCATCCGTTACGATTGTTGTTTTTAGTGATAAAAAAAAAGATTTTTTTCCATTCGAAATTGTTTTTTTTTTTTTTTTTTAAATTTTTGCTTTAATATTATGATGGGGAGGTTCTGAAAAGAAAATGGCGACGACGAAAATGTCGATGGGTATGACGCCACATCGTTTACTGTTAATTGTCTCACCTGTGTGTCTGTCTGTCTGTCTGTCACCCTTCGTGCAATGGATCAATCAAATCGATAATGAAAAATGGTTTTCTTTTATATTACTCAATCGTGTTCGAACGTCGCCGCTCCCCACCACCACCGCCACCATCGTAATCGATGATAAATAAAAGTTTAATGAGTTTTTTCGTTATTATTATTATTATTACGTAAAAAAATCTTTTTTTTTGACGTGTCAGGAAAAACGATTTCGTATTATTATTATTATTATTATTTACTCTATGATTTACTGACGTGACTCGTAGGAAGGGTAATGCTCCCTTCTCCCCTCCCCTCATCTCCTCCCCCACCCCGATAATTTTATTGCATTTTTTTTTTAAATTGATCGAACGGAGAAAGATTTAAGCGGAGGGAGGAGGAGGAGGGCAGGGAGAGGGTATGAGAGAGACGTGAGGGGGGAACCGGTTTTTAAAAAAATCAAAAACGTTAATTTTTTTTCGTTTCCGCCGTTGGCGAACAATTAACGACCGAAATTTCAACTTTATGCCGCAGAAAATTGCAATTTCCTGTCAGCCATTTTCTTTTTTTTTTTTTTTTTTTTTTTTATTTAGTTTCGCAAGGTAAGCGTACTTGTATTCCGTAAATTTTTTTTCATTAATTTTAATAGACTCGATGGAAGTTTAGGTTAGGTGATTATTATTATTATTATTATTATTATCATTATCATTATTACCGTACGTTTTCTCGTTTCTCCCAACGTGCCATCATTATGCATCGCGATTCATTTCTCTTTCCGCAAATTACGGTAATAATAATAATAATAATAATGATAATGTAAGGAAAAAAAAAAAAAATTCATTTCGGTCTTTGGGTATTCTCGCGAATGGTAAAAACGCATCATCATCCGCCATCTTTTTTTTTTTTTTTAATGATTTTTTTAACTTCGGGTTTTGAACTTTGCGGATTGATTGATTGATTGGTTATATTCTCTCTCCCGATTTTGCGAATTTTTTTTTTTTTGTTTTTGTTTACACCATTTTGATTTTTCTTTTCTTTAAATTTCCGTCTGCTCGCGAACGATATTATTATTATTATCATTATTATCATCATCATTGTTTTTTTTCTCTCGCGGCGAGTTACGAATTATGAAATTTCGTCTGGTTTTTTATTTTATTTTTATTTTTTTATTTATTCGTTTCGAAACAACGAAACTCGTTTAACGAAAATTACAAAAAAAAAAAAATTTTCCACAAGGGTTCGAAACAATGAGTTCCCCCCCCCTGTCGTCACGAGGGGGGCGAACGTGTGACGTCACTCTTACAAATCCTCTTCCCTTCTCGATTCGATAGATTCGTGGTTTCTTCCTTAGTCATTTTTAAAAAGTAATCGAGGGATCCGTTAGGTAAGGAGTTAGGTTCGTTTTTGAACAAGGAAAAAGAAATAGGAAAATTCTAGAATTTTAAATATAGGAAAAAAAACCGGGGGGGGGGGAGTGGTAGGAAAAATGGCTGTGCGATAAAACCGTTTTCAATTCACGAGTTGTTGTTTGTTACCTTGGAACGATGATGAGGTTAAAAACATAATATCGAGGAGTCGAATCGTCGCATTTATAGGAGCAAGTGTTATTATTATTATTATTATTATCATTATCATTATCATTATTACTACTTTTTTTTCTTCTTTTATTTAATAATGGAAGACGTACGAATTTTTTTTGAAAAAAAAAGTTGCATGCATTCAAGATGGTCAGAGGCAAGATCCGGTTTATTATTATTATTATTATTATTATTATTATTATTATTATTATTATTAATTTTGGTCGAAATCAAGTTTTTGTGGACGATTCTCGAAAGTTCTCCGAACTCGAGAAAAAATATTTGAGGAGAGAAAGAGAGAGAGAGACTGAAAAAAAAAATTTATTTGGGAATCGTTTTGTAATTTTTCCCATTAAAACGAACGGATTTGTTGTTGTTGTTGTTGTTGTTGTCGTCGTGGTTGTCGTGATTGTTGTTTGTTTTTCGGTTCGTCATAGATTAATAATTTCGAATCGTATAAATATATATTTGCATTACAATCGTTTATTATTTGCATGTAATCAAATGATGTCGGAATAATTTGAAACGGTTGTGACCTAAAAAAAAATAGGAGAAATAAAATGCGAACGTCGAATTTATAACCGAACGTTTCGTACATATATTAAAACCCCGTTCGGATTTCTATTGATAAAAAAAAAACGAGGGTCGAAAAAAAAAATAATACGTGGCAGGAGATGGAAAAAAAAAAAACGAATACGTTCTATTCTTACGTGTAGAATAAAAAAAAAATCGTACTTCTGGGTACTTTTACGTATCGTCGTGTCGAAGCTGCGTTGCCAAATTTAACCAAAAGTTTTTCCAGAAAAATTTAAGCGTCGCGAACGAAAGAAAATTCTACTGGGTAGGCAGGCAGGCACGCACACGAGTAATAATTATTAATTAATAAAAACTAGCACAATTAGTAACATTACGAACCGGTCATTAAATAAGAGAAAAAATCATAATGATGATAATGATAATAATAATAATGATGATAATAATGATGATAATAAAATGTGCATTTCATATAATGCATAAAAATGCGAGTTTAAACAAGTTTGAACAAGTTTAAACGCGTTGTTGTGTGTCCGCGAGGCGTTTCCTCACCCCCCGGCACCCCCTCCCCGGTGTACCTGAACCACCAGAAGTGGTGAACCCAATAAAAGTACGAATTTACATTCTCGTCATTTAAAAATAATTTTTTTTTTTTTTTTTGAAGGGGGGAGGTGGGGCTTTCGTCCGTCGGAAACGCAAATCGACCGAAATATCATTATTATTATTATATATGATGGTAAGATCCCCACCACCACCACCGCCGCCTGCTATTACGAGAAAACAAAAGTAAATTTTACGCGGTGATGTTTAAAAATAACTCGTAGAAATGATAATAATAATAATAATGAAAACAACAATCGAAATTACGAAAATAATAATAATAATAATAAAAGGGAAAATTATACAGTTAGATGAAGAGTGGTGAAAGGCGGGGAGCGGGGGGCGGGGGCATTAATGTTGTTGTAAGTAGGCAAAACAAAAATGGAGGAGAAGAAGATGGAGAAGAAGAAAAAAAATTTGCGTTCATCTAACGCTAAAAGGTGAATAAACTCGAGTTTTGTTTTTTTTTTGCAAAAGAAAACGTCACGCTGTCATTCATTCTTATATATACGCGTGAACGTGGGATTAGATAATGTTGTCTGTAATTTACAAAGAAAAAACCCGACGTGGAAGGAGATGAAGGAAAAAATAAACTCTAAGGGTGATGAAGAAAGGAAAGAAAAATGAAGAAGTCAGAAAGGTTTTTCTCCTCTTCTCTCGATTCGATTACTCGATTCTCTCGACTCGATAATCGATTAATCGATATTAAAATTATCGATTAAATATTAATTATTACGAGATTATCGTAACGATATATAAACTCGTGATTTGTCGTTTATTTATTTAAAAAACAAAAAAAACAAAATGGACGAAATCGGGTATCCCCGTAGTCGTACGTAACGGCTAAAAATTTATTATTATTATTATTATTATTATTATTATACCGGATGATGACAGTCGTCGGTCGACATCTTTTTTTTTTTGTAAATGTCAAGGTAGTTGGTTTTTTTTTATTAGATGTAAACAATACTTTGAAAAAAAAAAGGAATTTGAAAATGGTTCGTTAAATCGATTGCGAACGTATTGATATTATAAGAAAACGAACGCCGCCATTTTGTTTGCAATTTCTCTCTCTCTCTCTCTCTCTCTCTCTCTCATATTCGTGAGGGGTCAGAGAAATTATTTGTTATTAGTTTTGTAATGTAATTTACAATAATATTCGAACGTGTCAATAATAATATAATATTTGAGCACGCGTCTGTTAAATAATAATATTAATAATAATAATACTAATGATGATGATGATGATTGGTTCATAGAGAGAGAGAGAGAGATTATTTCGAATCGCTTTTTTTTTTTTTTTACGCGAAGCATGAAATAATAATGATGATAATGAGGAGAGTAATAAATTAGAAGGAATTATTATAAATTTGTAATTATTATTATTATTATTATTATTATTATTATTAACGTTGTAATATTTACGGGTTGGCATTTAGATCATATTTAGAACGTGAAACAAGTAAATAATAATAATAATAATAATAATAATAATAATAATAATAATAATAATGTTAAAACAATGTGAAGGTGATACCCGGAGGTAGTTTAAACAAAAAAAAAGAAACGGTTTAACAGTAGTCTGATTTTATTTACAAAATGGAAAGGTGAGGAGGAGGAGGAGGAGAAAGAGAAGGAGAGAAGGAGAAAAGGGATCCTACGGTTGTGTGTTTGTAAAGGTTTGGCGAAACTTTGATAACATGCGGAGGATATGGGGGAAATCGATAAGAAGACGATGGAGGAACCATTGGAAAGAGTCGTTACATGGCAGTTCCATGCACCAACAAACGAACCGGATGTAAAACATGGCGGCTCATCAAGTACAAGCATTCGCAGAGGGAACCCCGTCGCAGACGGACACAAAAATAGGCGGAGCGGGGGGAGACATATAGGAGGGCAGTCAAAAATATTCTTAAAGAATTTGATAAAAGCCTATGAAATACATGTCGTCCGTCGTTCCGTGGAACTTGTCGTGATTAAAAATAATAATAATAATAATAAACCGTATTCGAAGGTTGTCGCCATTAGGCTAGTAGTTGTTGTTGTTGTTGTTATTCTTAAAGAGGTTCATCTTCCACGATTCGTTCGTTCGTTAAAAAAATTATATAATGGAAGCCTGTAAAAACAATAGAAATAATAATAATAATAATAATAATGAAAAAGAATTGCAGGAAAATCACGATTTTCGCGGTTGCGAAATTCAAATTTCTTCTGCTTTCAATTAAAAAAAAAAAAAAAGGTTGCCATTGTGCGAGATCGTTGTCCTCATTTTCACACCGATGAACGATTTTACAATTATTATTATTATTATTATTAAATGTATATTTATCGGACAAAAATTAATTAATTTAAAACAAAATGGCGTCGCGGGTTGGCATTTTTTCCGTTTCGTTTGTTCGTTCGCCTTTCTTTTCTTATTGATTTATTTATAACGAACGATTTTATTTATTTTTGGTATAAGAAATCGCGATTCGAACGTTAACCACCACACATGAACGATGATAATAATAATAATGATGATAATGATGATGGGTGACCTTCTTAGGTGTATCAACCTTGACTTACGGTATTATTAACTTTGTTTCATTTATATATTCGATTATTAATAATAATAATAATGATGGTGACGATGGTCGGTTTGGTGATTATTACGAATGTTCGTATGTAAATCGACGTGTAAATAGAAAGAAAAGAAAAGAGAAAAAAGTATTTAACGAAATTTTTTATTCATCATCCATTGTTTTTTTTTTTTTTTTTTTTTTTTTTTTTTGAAATGTTCGATTTAAAAATTGAAGGATTCCTTTTGTTGAATTTTTCGTTGTTCCGGTCTAGTAATTTTTTTTTTTCGCCATTTTTAACATAAATGCGATGATGATGATGATGATGACGTGAGAATAATAATAATAATTGGAAAAGTTATAAATAATTAAATGGCACGCGGGTGTACGGTCGGGGTTGAATTTCGATGTAAAAATTTTTTATTTTATTTTAATTCGGGTGTATCCTCTCCCACCCCCTTTGAGTTTGTTACCTGAACAAGTGAGGTGCGGATGGGAGGGAGGAGAGAGGGGGGAGAGTTTAAAAAAAAAATTGAAAGGGGAAAGGTAGGCATGCAGGCAGGCAAGCAGGCAAGCAAGCAGGTGAAATAAAAACGCGTTTTAAAATTTTCTCTTTGAAAGAAAGTTTAAATACCTGAAAAATGATAATAATAATAATAATAATAATTTGGTTGATGTTATTTAAGGTGAAGGGTAAGTGGAGCAGGTGAGGTGAGGTGAGGTTGGTGTAAGGGAAAATGGGGGAGGGTGACAAATTCGACATTTTTTTTTTTTTTTAAAAAAATTGAAATTGTTTATCCAGGAAAAAAAAATTTAAATTGTTTATCCAGGAAAAAATAATTGAAATTGTTTTGTAAACGTCACCCAAACTGTTGTCGTTGTTTTTGTTGTTTGTTGTTGTTGTTGTTGTTTTGGGTACGATTGGAAAGTTTATAATGAAAAAAAAAAAAAAAATTAAAAATTAAAAAAAAAACATAGGAGGAGGACACGATTGTGAATTGAAATCGTAAGTTTTTATGCCCTTTTTTCACGATTTCTTTCATTTTTTTTTTTTTTTTTACTTCCATGATGAGTTGGCAGTGGTAAACACGTATAGAGGTATCTAGTTGGAGTAAAGAAACGAAATATCGTATGAGGCAATTTGAAAAAAAAAAAAAAAAACAAATTTTTCTCAATGGAAAAACTAAACTAAACTAAACTAATCGTTTTGTAACGTGGAAGAAAAAAACAAAACAAAATATTTAAAAATATTCTAATTTGTTTCTCTCTCTCTCTCTCTTTCCCTTTCTATCTATCTATCTCTTTTTAAATAGATTTAATAAATTTGACGTAAAGTGTGTCATTTTAGCGTATTCAAAAATTTTATTATTTTTTTTTTTGATTTTTTGGTTTCGTTATTATTATTATTATTATTATTTAAAACAATGACGTCGACGTTTTTTTTTTTTTTTGTTTTTTAAATTATAAATTTCAAAATGGTAGAAAGAACAACAGAAACGACAGCAGAAACAACAGAAAAATTAAAGTAAAACTTTTGCCATTTTATTTTTTTATTTATTTATTACTATTATTATTATTATTATTATTATTATTATTATTATTATTATTATTATTATTATTATTATTATGATTTTCATGATGACGTAGTTAAAAATATAAAAGTTCGTGTAATCGTTTACAAAAAAAAAAAAAAAAATTCGTCGTGGAAGTAGATACGATTATTATCATTATTTTCGATCGTGTTTAAAAAAAAATTATAACGGAATGGAGTTATACGGTTTTAAAACTCGGACGTTTTAGTTACACGACTGAATAACTTTGCTTTTACCTGTCTTACCTGGTCATAGAGTTTAGTTCGGTAATGTTAAACGAAGAATAAATAAGGGCGAACGAATTTCGTTTGGTATAATAAAATAATAATAATAATAATAGTAATAGTTAAAATTTAAATAAAAAAAAAAATTGTTGTACGCGCGTTTGTGTTTTCATGTTTTTTATTTTTTTTATTTTTTATTCGGTTTTTAAATAGAGAAAAAAACGCGCGTTAAATAAATAAAAAATAAAATGAAAAAAAACTATTAATGTAATAATAAGTGATCTCATAAAAATAAATAAATAAGGAAAATAAAGTGAAACGCGAGTTTATTATTATTATTATTATTATTATTATTATTATTTAAATAAAATTGGTTTATTTATGCGTGCGTGAAATACGTACGTACGTACTTAAAATACGTATTATTACCGTGGTTTTTAATACGCACACGCACACACGTAAACGCGTGTGAGTCGGTCGCCATTTTGAAAAATAAAAAAAAATAATAATAATACGCTGTTTAATACGACGCATACGACGAGAGTTATAATTATTGTTATTATTATTATTGTAATACGTGCGTGCGTTTATGCGTGCGTAAATATAAAAAAAAAATACATATATATATATATATATATACACGTACGCACTTTGGGAGGAAAAAAAATACACGCAAGAGAGAGAGAGAGAGAGAAAGGGAGAGATTTTTTTAAAATAGTTTTATTACGGTAAGGATTAGGATTTATTAATTTTTTTTTTTCTCCTTGTTGTCGGGGGGGAGGGGAGGGAGGGGGGAAAGGGAGAACGAAACGAAACGGAAAAATTCGAAAGGGAAAAACTGTGTGAGTATGTGTGAGTGAGAGAGAGAGAGAGTGTGTGTGTGTGTATAAATGGTTTTATTATTATTATTATTAATAATTTTTTTACGAGTTGTCTTTTGTCCCCACCTCCCCTCCTTCCCCCCGCCTCATCTTCTCTCACTCGTACAAAGGTAAAATAAATAAATAATAATGATGATGATGATGATGATAATTATGGTCGTTGTTTGTATCGCGTTTGTTGGTTGTTGTGATTGTATAAATGCTGTCGGTACGAATTTTTATATATTAAAATAATTTGTTATTAATAAAAAAGAGAGAAAAGGATAGAAAATAAATAATTTCAAAATTTAGCTAATAGTAAACCTGAAGTGACGTCATCAGTATTATTATTTTTCCTCGATGTTAAGTTTATGTTGAAAGAAAATTCAAAGTTTTTTTTTTTTTTTTCGAACGATTAAGTTTTCCGGGCGTAAAAGGAAAAAATGAGGGTAAATGATAATAATAATAATAATTACTTATTACGATACCTCACACCCGGGGAGACCGGTTGGGAGTTGATAATGATAATAATAATAATGTATTTGTTAATATTATTCGTACGGGTTTTTAATTTTTTTTTTTTTTTTTTTTTTTGGCGTGTTTGTCGAAATCTTACGCGTGCGTTATTACAAAATAATTTACGCACTCACCTCATGAATCGATACCCCCCCCCCCCTTAAAAAAGGTTCGTTCGATTTGTACGACGTTTGAGATCGAATCCGATCGAACGGAAAAATCAAAAATGATATAAAACGCCCTGCCCCCCTTCCTTTAATAAAAAAAAGAGGAAAATAACAATAATAATAATAATAATAAAACGCGGCGTTATTCCGAGTGAGTTACCGACCTTTCTAGAATATTTTATTAACGATAAATTTTTTCTATCTCTCTCTCTCTCTCTCTCTCTCTCTCTCTCTCTCTCTCGCGTCGAAAACGAGATTTTTAAGAGAGAGAGAGAGAGAGAGAGAAAAAATTGTCAGCCTTGAGCTTAAGCGTATTTTTATTTATTTATTTATTTATTTAATTAATTCTTATTAGTTTTTTTTTATTTAATATATTTTTTTCTCTCGGTCGAAGTAGTTTATTATTAAAAAAAAAATTGTTGTTGTTGGTTGTTTGTTGTTTGTTGTTGTCGGTTGTTTGCCGGTTTTCCATCCATTCCGACTCTCTCGTAATTTATCAATTATTAAACTGGTTTCAGTGTTTCGTTTTAAATTTTTTTTTTTTTTATTTTAAATTAATAATTTTTACCCGAGAGCCATGTTTTATGTTAATTCGAAACCTTACGCGTGATAATAATAATAATAATGATAATTAATATTATTATTATTATTATTATTATTTCCGATTATTTCGTCGTTTTCTCTATACACGGTGGATTTTCGTCATTGTTTTCGACATGATCGAAAATTTGGCCCCCCTGTAATTTCGCATATTTCGGCGGGATGGTGGTGGTGGTAGTGGGGGGAGGGAGGGAAGTGGTGGCTGTACACGAAATTACCTCGGGAAATGTGTCACCTCGTTTGTTAATAATTTTTAACTAAAAAAAAATCAAAAATTGTACGGCGACGATAATTATAAAGTTATTTATTTATTTTAATAGAAGAACGTTTTTTTTTTTTTTTTTTTTTTTTTTTTACGCCGCGTAGGTTGTTTGCCGGTTGTTGTTGTTGTTGTTGTTTGTTGTTTGTCGGTTTTTCTATCTCTCTCTTTTCCATCATGTTATTAAGGTCCGGTCGAGAATCGAATTTTTTTTTTGGTTTTTTTTTTGGGAATATTTAAGTGGGTAGTAAAAAGAAATATTATCGTTAGTACGAAGGGGGGACACTAGGGGGAGAAGAGTCGGGGAAGAAAGAAGGAGGAGGGAGAGGGGGAGGGAAGGGCGAAGGAGGAGATTAAAGAAAAAAAAAGGCGAGGTCGAATCCGTGAAAAAAATTTTTTTTTTTTTTTTATATGCGTGGGTGAGAAAATTTTTGTTATTTTCAAATCGATTTTAAAAAAAATTTTCGTGAAAAAAGAAAAACAGAAATTTTCATTATCAGTCATTAAATATTACGTAACGAGTTATTTGATACGGTTTATCAAATTACCCGAAAAGTAAAAAAAAAAATAAAATTAAACGGAACGGTGTGATAAAAAAAAAAATTTTTTTTTAAATTTAAAAAAATTTAGTAATTTGTATTTATTTATTTATTTATTTGTTTGTTTGTTCGTTTGTTTGTTTGTTTGTTAAGAAATCGTTTTAAGAAAAATTTAAATTTTTTTTTTTATAACGAAAATTGTA
>NW_002987772.1:184548-187048 GCF_000006295.1 Pediculus humanus corporis | reverse complement strand
TATTATTATTTAAATTACATCATGAATAACAAACAGGGGAGACGGGGGGGGGTGGGGTGAGGTGGGAGGCCCCTCCCGAAAACCGCGTTTTTCATGTTTTTAAAGTTTTTTTTTAATTTTTTTTTTTTTTTTTTTTTTTTTTTTAATGGCGTCTAGTTGAAAATTTTTAAAAATTGTTTTTCTAATACGATCGATTTATCGATATATCGATCGATACATCGATCCATCCATACGTCGATTTTTTTACCATGGGGAAAAATGAAAAAAAAAAAAAAAATTTTTTTTATTTACTTACTTTGTTGTTGTTACTATTATTATTATTACCACCGATAAGAAATCAAAAAGTAAATTTTTACGCGCGTTTTTTTTTTAAATTGAACCGTTTAAGTAATAATAATAATTATTATTATTATTATTATCATCACGATGCGCTTTTGTTGTTTAAAAAAAAAAAAAAAAAAAAATGATTAATTGTATTTTTTTGTTTTGCCGTATCTTAACGCCTTCGCTCACCTTATCATTCAAACCTCGTGGAGACCGATAACGGTCGTCGATTTATCCATTGTCAACGACGAGTACATCCTGGTACCCGGGTACTTCCCACCGTCTGGAACGATTCGCGGGTTTCATTCCGAAAAAGCAATAATGGAAAATTTTTAACATTAATTATCGAACATTTTGTGTGTGTGTGTGTGTGTGTGTGTGTGCGTGTAAGCGTCGAAACGAAATTTAAAAAAAAAAAAAACTTGTTTCGTATTATTATTATCATTATCATTATTATTATTATTATTATTACATTTATTTTTATTCGTTGCCGTCGGGATCGAAAATCGAAAGACGCCATTTTTTTTTTTTTTTTTTTTAAATAATTAAAAAGGGAAATTTGTGTTGTTCGTTTTGTAATTTTGAACGTTGTAATCATTATTATTATTACTATTATTATTATTATTATTATCAAAAGAATTTTCCCTTAGATGTTGTTTTTATTATTATTATTATTATTATCATTCACATCGATGTCGTAGAGGCTGTTGAAATTTGTGCAGCCGTCGGACGAGATAGATAAACGAAACGTTAGAAATTCAAGTCGTGGCAGCAGAGATTTTTATTTATTTTTCAATTTTTGTTTCAGGTGGTCGGAATACAGCAATATTTAGTTAGGCCGAACGTTGCCAACACGAGCGACAGTTTCCTGTCGTCGGAAATACTCGTGGAAACCTCAATAACGGAAGAATTAGTTAGAAAAAGTTTATCTCTCGAATACGTTATTTTACAAGTAAGTTTTTTATACTAAATAATCATCATCATCGCCGTCGTCGTCGTCATCATTGATGTCGTCATCAATGTCGTCATCATTACTGAATCGTCATTTCGACGATTCGCGGTATGCTACTTCGTATGCTGCGACTCCCCGTCGACGCCCCTACGACAAAGAATTTTTTTTTTTTTTTTTATAAATATGGCGCTTGTCCCCCCGTAAAGGATTAATAATATTAATAATAATAATAATAATTTTCCCGGGTACATTTTACTTACTCACTCGCTCAGTCGCTAGATCCAACCGAACATTGACCGGGTTCTTTTTTTTTTTTTTTTTTTTTTTTTAAATATCATCTACCTGAATCCCCATTATTCTTTTGTTACATTTTAATTTGGGGGGAGGACGAGGAAGAGGAGGAGAGAAGGGAAGGGGGTCAATACATTTTTTGTGTATGTGGTTTGAATTTTGTGTGTCGATTCTTGCTACCACTTCACTCTACCATTTTAGTTGTTGTCGTTGGTGGTGAGTAAGTGAGGGGTGGGGGAGTAGGAGGGAGGAGAAGAGGAGAGGAGGAAGGGAAAAAAGAATTTATATACAACGATTCTTTTGAATTTTCAAAACTTTAAATGATAGTAGTAATAATAATAATAATGATAAAAGAATTTTTATTATTAAAAATCTCTGGGGGGCGGGAGGGGGAAGAGGGAGGTATTTATAATAATATTGAGCTGCGGTTTTTACGTAACGTAGACGACTACGACGACGATAATAATAATAATAATAATAATAATAATGTAAAAACTAGTTTTATTATCTTATAATTTCCTTTTACAATTTTTTTAAAAAAATTTTTTACGCCGTTATTATTATTATTATTATTATTAGTATTAGTATTAGTATTATTATTATTATTATTAGTATTAATATTATTATTATTAATTTTTTACATCGATAGAAATAATTTCCATTTAGAAAAAAAAAAGAAATGTATGTATGTATAATAATTAATTTCGCGTTTTTTTTTTTTAATTGTGGAAACGAGACGAATGAACTTTTTTTCGACTTGTTGCTCTTCCGACGGTTTGTTTTTTTAATAGGGATGTGATATGTGTGTGTGTGTGTGACGTCACACTCGCGCGCGCGGGTTTAAGTAGGTTCGCGGATACGAAATTCGGATTTTATTAAAACCATTTTTTTGTTTTTATCATTATTATTATCACTACTTCATTCGAATTTTTT
>NW_002987772.1:178761-184528 GCF_000006295.1 Pediculus humanus corporis | reverse complement strand
ATTATTATTATTATTACATTTATTTTTATTCGTTGCCGTCGGGATCGAAAATCGAAAGACGCCATTTTTTTTTTTTTAATAATTAAAAAGGGAAATTTTTGTTGTTCGTTTTGTAATTTTGAACGTTGTAATCATTATTATTATTACTATTATTATTATTATTATTATTATCAAAAGAATTTTCCCTTAGATGTTGTTTTTATTATTATTATTATTATCATTCACATCGATGTCGTAGAGGCTGTTGAAATTTGTGCAGCCGTCGGACGAGATAGATAAACGAAACGTTAGAAATTCAAGTCGTGGCAGCAGAGATTTTTATTTATTTTTCAATTTTTGTTTCAGGTGGTCGGAATACAGCAATATTTAGTTAGGCCGAACGTTGCCAACACGAGCGACAGTTTCCTGTCGTCGGAAATACTCGTGGAAACCTCAATAACGGAAGAATTAGTTAGAAAAAGTTTATCTCTCGAATACGTTATTTTACAAGTAAGTTTTTTACACTAAATAATCATCATCATCATCGTCGTCGTCATCATTAATGTCGTCATCAATGTCGTCATCATTACTGAATCGTCATTTCGATGATTCGCGGTATGCTACTTCGTATGCTGCGACTCCCCGTCGACGCCCTTACGACAAAGAATTTTTTTTTTTTTTTATAAATATGGCGCTTGTCCCCCGTAAAGGATTAATAATAATAATAATTTTTACTTAAATTTTTTGGGTTATTACACCGCGTCAAATTTTTAGAAAATGGAGCGAACTCACCCATTTTTCCAAACGTTTCGCCGATTTGAACAGCTATCGGCATCCTCAGTGGAGTCTTGCGTACCTGTGTACTTAACACTTGCACTATCAAAACAAAACTGAATGAAAAAGTTTGAAAGGCTTGTTTTCGTTTAATTTTGTAAGCCCAGGTAGGCTGTTTTTCGTAATTCAAAAGGTTAAAAATTATTTTTGTAAAGATTTTAAAAAGGGGAAAAAAGGAAAAAAGGAGAATGAATGGCATCATTGACTGGCCAATAAGATTATTAGACAGTCAATGATGCCAGGGATCTCCCGGGGGGGGGGTGTTAGTTCGTTATTTTTAAGAGGGGGGACCATATGGGATTGAGTTGTGTCCCGGAGTCCCTGTTGAAATTTAACGGGTGTTTCAGGATCTCTATGGCCTCCAGAAATGGTAGATGTGAGGGATCGGGGTTCTTTATCAGTACTGATGTTTTTTGAAAATCAATGTTATGTTTTTCAGCGATGGCGTGTTCCGCCACCGCTGATTTGTCCGGTTGGTTTAGCCTTAAATGACGTTCGTGCTCCTTTGTTCTAGCACGAACTGAGCGGGATGTCATGCCAATATAGACTTTTCCACAGTGGCATGGGATTTTGTATATTCCTGGGTAATCTGTAGGTGGGAGGATGTCTTTTGGGTTGTTTAATAAGTTGGCGATTTTTGCAGTGGGAAGGAACACTGTGGAGATGTTCCTTTTGGTTAGCAATTTGGCTATTTTGTCTGTGACTCCCTTTATGTAGGGTAGGAACACTTTATTATTGTGTTTGTAATAACCCAAAAAATTTAAGTAAAAATTGTAGAGTAGAATGCCGCGAAAGTCTAAATAATATAATAATAATAATAATAATAATAATAATTTTCCCGGGTACATTTTACTTACTCACTAGCTCGCTCGCTTGATCCGAACAAACATTGATGGGGTTCTTTTTTTTTTTTTTTTTTTTTTTTAAATATCATCTACCTGAATCCCCATTATTCTTTTGTTACATTTTAATTGGGGGGAGGACGAGGAAGAGGAGGAGAGAAGGGAAGGGGGTCAATACATTTTTTGTGTATGTGGTTTGAATTTTGTGTGTCGATTCTTGCTACCACTTCACTCTACCATTTTAGTTGTTGTCGTTGGTGGTGAGTAAGTGAGGGGTGGGGGAGTAGGAGGGAGGAGAAGAGGAGAGGAGGAAGGGAAAAAAAGAATTTATATACAACGATTCTTTTGAATTTTCAAAACTTTAAATGATAGTAGTAATAATAATAATAATGATAAAAGAATTTTTATTATTAAAAATCTCTGGGGGGCGGGAGGGGGAAGAGGGAGATATTTATAATAATATTGAGCTGCGGTTTTTACGTAACGTAGACGACTACGACGACGATAATAATAATAATAATAATAATGTAAAAACTAGTTTTATTATCTTATAATTTCCTTTTACAATTTTTTTAAAAAAATTTTTTACGCCGTTATTATTATTATTATTATTATTAGTATTAGTATTAGTATTATTATTATTATTATTAGTATTAATATTATTATTATTAATTTTTTACATCGATAGAAATAATTTCCATTTAGAAAAAAAAAAGAAATGTATGTATGTATAATAATTAATTTCGCGTTTTTTTTTTTTTAATTGTGGAAACGAGACGAACGAGACGAATGAACTTTTTTTCGACTTGTTGCTCTTCCGACGGTTTGTTTTTTTAATAGGGATGTGATATGTGTGTGTGTGACGTCACACTCGCGCGCGCGGGTTTAAGTAGGTTCGCGGATACGAAATTCGGATTTTATTAAAACCATTTTTTTGTTTTTATCATTATTATTATCACTACTTCATTCGAATTTTTTTATTGAGAAAAAAGAAAGAAAGAGAGAGAGAGAGAGAGAGAGAGAGAGAGAGAGAAAGAGGGAAAGAGGGAAGAAAGAATGAAAATGCAATGAAACAATGAATTAGTTTGTATCATCATCATCGCGTACATGGAATACCGTACATACGAATGAGAGCGTAGAGGAATTGAAGAAAATAATAATAATAATAATAATAATGATGATGATGATGATGATGATGATGATGATGATGATGATGAATAAAAAAAGATAGCATAAAAGGAGCATAACAATTTATGTAGTAATGAGCGTGCGTTGTTGTTAGATAGAGATAGTAGGTGCGCGTAAGATAGAAAGAGGAGATGAGAGAGGAGTAAATAGAGATAGAGATAGATAGATAGAGAGGAATATTTCATAGGTAAAATCATTATTATTATGTCTTGTGACTTTGGTTCGTTGAACTCGATTCAACTTTGCTGGAGGGACTCGTTTGTAACGCCGTACTTGAACAACTGGTTTGGATTGAATTCATCACGCGGTTGTTTCGAATCTTTCCTTTCACACACACACACACACACACACACAGAGAAAGAACATTATTTCAAACATGGCCGAAATATTTCGTGGAAAGAAAGAAAGAGAGAAAAAAAAAGAATTTTTCGACACACGATAGATAGATAGATGGATAGAATTATCATATACGTAATGAATTCAATGATGGTAATAATCATATATATGCGGGTTCTCCTTCCACGTTCATTTTATTCTTACCAATTTTTTTTTTTTCCCCCCTCAAAAAAGTGCCATCGGTGTCTCGAGTTACTACCAGATATTTGAGGTACCACCGGAGGAAAAAAAAACTCGTTATTACATTTTTTTTTTTTTTTTTAAAAGGTCCGTTCACATCTTTAATGTTGTTATTTCTCTCTGAAAACAAACGACGGGGAGGGGCGGGGGGGGGACAACACTTGTCCCCGAAAGAAATCAAGTTTTCTTTTTTCGATCAGTGATTCCAGGAGATCACATTACGATTGCAACATTTAAAAATAAGTAGTTGGTGGTGGTGGTGGTGGTGGCAGCACCTTTTTATATTCCAGCATCCGCCTGGTTGTTGTTGTTCTGGTGCCTTCGAGCTTTAAATCAAAGAGAGAGAGAAAGAGAGAGGGAGGGAGGGAGGGGGGGTGGGTAAACACGTTTTAATAGGAAAGTGAGATTGTTTGTGCCCCGAAGAGAACGAAAAATTTTAATGATTCACATTTTTGTTGTTGTTGTTGTTGATTTCAGTGCCGTATTAAGGATTATTATTATTATTATTATCATCATCTAGTTGTAGGTTTTCCTTTGAATTCCTCACGACGACACGATTTTTCCTTTTTTTTTTTTTTTTTAACTATTAAATGATTCGGCAAATGTTTGAATTTATTATTATTATTATTATTTCCATTTCTATTTTAAGGTTGGCAACGTTGATGACGTTTATTAAAAAAAAAATTGTCGGTTTTTTTCGATAGACGTACGTAAATTGCTTGTTCGTTTGTTGAATTTCTCCAGTTTTATTTAAAATCGTGGCATTAGATCCATCGTCATCGTCGTGATATACTTTCTTATTTAAATTTTTAAGGCGGGTTATTTTATATATTTGGATCGAATTCAAAAATATTGCTACTGCTGCCACGGTCCGGTTGGCATTCGTGTGAATACAACTTTCCTTTCACCCGTTTAAAAAAAAAAAAAAAAAAAAAAAAGAGTTTCCACCGAGTGGAAAATTTTTTATTTTTTTTTTACGCGCCCGCGCACGCGCGTACTTTTTCGCACGTACACCCGTAAAACATTTTTTTGTAATTTATAAAGCCCCCCCCTCCTCCTTTCGTGTTGGATGGAATTAAAGTTTTGCAATCGTACCAAAAAAATTAAACCGCAAAAGAAGTCGAATGAAATTTTTTTTTTTTTTTTAATGGTTACGTTTGTACTACTGTGAGGTGGCCACACACACACACACACAAAAACCCAACCGTAATAAAAAAGAAAATTCTAGAAAAAAAAATAGGAAAGTCTCCCGAAGCCGGAAGTTACTAAAATAATTTGGGTGAAATTTAAATTTGTCGTCTTCGAGGTGTCGAGTATTCGGGGTGGTGATTGATGACGACATTGATGACGTCGACGACGACGATTGAAATTCAGATACGAAAAAGATATACGTTGAGATTCGAAAACGGAAATGCTTTCAAAAAAAAAAAGAGAAAAGCGCGGGAAAATGAATTTTCCGTTTAATAATTTTGCCCGTTAATTTTTTTTTTTTTTTGATTTCAGTTTGAAAATTATGTAAGATCTCTTCAAATCGACCCATACCAAATGAAATTCGTTACGGACGGTGAATTGCCACTAAGGCAATGCCTTCACCCGGAAGCGTGTAACAAAAATATCGATCTTCCGGAATACTACAATAGTTTCATCGATTTAAGAAAGGATTTCAAAGCTTTTTATTCATCTCCGGACGACATGGGAAGCGTGCGAGAAATGATAGATTGTATCCTTTTTTTATCAATTTAATTTAAATTTAATTTAAATTTAAAAAAAGAAAAAACGATTCGAGTCGGATTCGATCGGTCGATCGGTCGGTGTGTCGGTTGATTTCATGTTCTTGGATTTTGGTGAAAGCAATTTGAAGAAATTTGGCAACCCAGCATTCGTATTTAAACAAAAATTACTCATTGCAATTTTTGTTTTAAAAACGTTTCTTTTTTTTTATTTGTTGTTGAAAGGAATAGGAATTTGTTAAGAGAAAACGAAATTTTTTTTTCATCCATGCGGGCTTTTTTTTTTCGTTGTTTCTTTTTAAAAAGTCACCACACGACGTGAAAAAAGGAGGAAAAACGTCAGCCATTTTGATTTTAAATTTAATTTACGCTGTTGACGGTAGGAGGCGTTGCGCGTTAGGCATCCGCCATGATTAAGAAGTACATGTCGAACGTTGGGTTTTTTAGTTTTTATTTATTTACGGACCGGTATTTTGTTTTTTGTTTTTTTAAACAGTAGTCGTTAATTATTTATGCAAACGGAACTGAATTTTAAAAAAATGTAATTTGTCATTTGCGATAATTTCACATTACGAAAACATAAACTTTTTGTCGATAAAGAAAGAGAGAGAGAGAGAG
>NW_002987772.1:158761-173761 GCF_000006295.1 Pediculus humanus corporis | reverse complement strand
CCGGTTTCGCAGCTCCAGGTTTCTACCACGAAGTTTAAAAAAAAAAAAAAAAAATGAGACAAGATATAAACAGACCAGTGAATATCGCACCGTGCCTTATTTCCCCCCCCCCCCTTCCAAGTACTTAAATTTTGTACTTAGAAATTATACGTAAGATGAAAATAATAATAATAATATTATTATTATTATTTTATTTTTTTTACATATATACTTATATATATATATACACATGGTTGTGTTTTTTTTATTAATAATTTGTTAATTATTATACCCATATTACGTAGTGTATAGTAGAAAGATTATTATTATTATTATTAATAATATTTTTTTAAAGAGAATATTAGAATCGGACATTTCTTTTCTTTTACAATTTGTACCTTTGAGCTTTTTATTCGGCTCTTTTTTATTCGATTTACATTCCTTATTGATGACGTGGTTTAAGAAAGAAAGAAAAAACACGCGTTCGCGAACGTTGCGTGTACCTGCGCGCGTGCGCGCGCGCTCGCGTTTTCCACGGCAAGTGATTTCTACATATATACATTCATTCCCTTCCGTCCTTAATTATTATTATTATTATTAATGTATGTTTACGTATCGTCGTCGTAATGATCATGATCATCACCGAACGCCATCATCGACCATTCCAGAACATTCCTTTCATTCCGATAAATGCTATTACTTATTGATTGATTGATTGATTTTTTTTTTTTTTTCATTCATTTTTGTAATTGGAAAATTACTTTAATTTTTTTTTTATTTTATTTTACTATTGTTATTATTATTATTATTATTGCTGTTTTTATTATTATTATTATTACTACTACTCTTAATTTAAAAAAAAAAGGGGAAAATAAAACCCTGTAGGCTAGGCTATATATATATATAGATAGATATTTCCTCTGTGGAGTTTTTGACATTTAACCATTGGCTAATAATAATGATAATAATAATAATAATGTAAGTGTGTCGGAGAGTACAGTATTATTATTATTATTATTATTTATCTATTTATTTTGGTGTTTGAAATTATCACACGTAAAAAAAAAAAAAACACATAAAAACACAAACACAAGAGCGAGGGGTTGCTGGTGTTGAGTTGTTGTTGTTGTTGTTGTATTTTGAGGTGGTGGAAAAACGGTGGGTTTCTCTCTCTATCTCTCTCTCTCTCTCTATACTCTCTCTATCTATCTATCTATCTCTCTTTTGCAAAGCAAAAAAAACGTAGCGTCGTAAGGCTTTTTTTTAAATAAAAAAAATTTATACAAAAAAAAAAATTAACAGTTTGGATTGGGTTTTTTTTACTACTGCTATTATTATTATTATTATTATTATTATTATTTTTATTATTTGTTTATTTATTTATTAATGATTTAGTGATTGATTGATTGATTTTCCGAATCGTTGTTATTTTTTATTTATTTTTTGATTATTATTATTATTACGATCGTTCGTTGGCGCAAAATATTATTATTATTATTTATATTTTTTTCGTTAACGAAATGGGGATGACGATGATGACCTTTGACATTATAAAATAGATGGGGTCATCGATCAGGTATGCTAATATCTATGGGGGTATTTGATTTTTTGTTTTCGCGACTCGTTTTCGTTTGTTATTATCATCATCGTCGTGATAAGGGTGTAGGATAGGACACGCCTCAAAAGAAAACGCAACTCTACCCACCCCCCGCCCCGCCCCCTCCGTTCGAATATTTGTTACCGGTGGTTAAATATCTAACGCTCCCATCGGAGGGAAGAAAAAACCTCCCTCTAGACTCGAGGGAGAGAAACGTAGGGTTGAAAAGTGTGACAGTAAAATAAAATAACCGAACAAATATATATATATATATATATATATATATGTATAATTATCATTATTATTATCATCATCATTTTTTCTTTTTTGTTCGATGATGATCAGGGTTGCCGGAAGGAAAACAGAAAAAAAAAAAAAAAATTTTTTTTTTTAATAATATTTTTTTCTCTGTAAATATTATTATTATTATTTTAATTTTGTACAGACATTTTTTTTTTTTTTTTTTACGAAAAGAAAACTTTAAATGAAATTTTTTTTTTTTTCTGGAACATTCCAGACCGGAAATGAAAATTATATATACATATATATATATGGAGTGAAAAACGAATTGGTATTATTTGTTGTACATTATAAAAAAACGAAGGGAAAAAGAAAAAATAATAATGATAATAAGTTTTTTTTTTAATTATTGGGTTCTTGTTTTTGTTTTTATAACATGAAATTAACATTATTATTATTATTATTATTATCATTATTATTATTATTATTAATATTATTATTAGCGTAATTAATAATGGTGGAGAGAGTGTGTGTGTGTTCTTGCCCCCTGACGATGTGTATTAATGGGTCGGTTGTTATTATTTTAATGTACTTAATAAACAAAACAAAGGAGGGGGAGATGCAGGGAAAATATTTCCCCGCAAATCAGGGAAATTTTTTTTTTTTTTTTAACGTAAGAGGGGAAAAGGATCATTGTACGATTATTTACTTAATGAGCTTTTGACAAGTACTTAAGGATTAGGATAGTTTAAATTCGTTTGTTTGTCTGTTTGTTGAGAGAAACAAACGGGAAATAATGGGGGGAGGGGGGGAGAGAGAGCAAGGAACGAAACGATCACATCACTCTCGACGCCGATTTATATATATATATATATATACATATATTTATAGCTCAATGAAATTTTTTTATTTAATTTTAATTTAAAAAAAGAAAAGAACCCGAATTTTATTTTATTTTTTTCTTTCGTTTTTTTATTATTATTTTTTATTAATTTTTATTTTTTTTTTTTTTGGGGAGATAAAAAAAAAGAAGAAGAAGAAAATGAAGGAAAAGGTTAAAGGAAAGGAAAAGGAATGGAAATTTCTAGAAAAAAAAATGTGTGCGAAACGGTTTCCACGGCTTTTTCTTTATTTATTTTTTCTTCTTCTTTTTTTTTATTTTTTTTATTTTATTTAACCTCCTCTCCCTTTCCGGTTTCACACGAAACTTTTAATGGTTGTTGTTAATATTATTATCATCATCATCATCACAATCATCATCATTATCGTCATCATCGCCATCTTGGTGTTATTTTATTACGCCATTATTTAATTTATTATTTAATTTTTAAAAAAAAAAAGGGTTGTCGATATTATTATTGTTGTTGTTGTTGTTGTAGTTGTTGTTATCTCCCCAAACCAAAAAAGGTTGTGGTCCCCACGCTAAAAAAAAAAAAAATGGCGACTCTTTTTTTTTTTCTTTTTTTTTTCTTCTCTTTCCGGTTTCGAAACGAAAAATTAAAAAAATCGCGACTCGGTTTGTTCAAATTTTTATTTTTTAACATTTATTTATTATGACCGTTAGGAAATGAAATAATAATAATAATGATTATAGGAATGATAATAATGATAATAATTTAAATGTCGGAAACGTGTAACCAACGGACAACCACTACTCTAAGGTTAGGCTACCTCTTATACCAATGACGTCAACGCGTCATCGCCGTTGCCACCACCATTTTGTTTCTTCCGACTTGATTTTATTATTATTATCATTTATATTATTATTAATATTATTATCATTATCATTAATATTATTATTATTTTCGTAGTCGATACCGTCGCTCGGTTGTGGCGCATGAAAAAAAGAAAAAAATTTTTAATAATTTTACACAATCGATGAAATTATTATTATTAGTATTATTATTATTATTATTTGCGTAATAAGGTTATACCAAGCTTTTATCATCATCATCATCATCATCATCATTATTATTATTATTAATATTATTTTGTTTACTTTTTTTTGTGTTTTTTTTTTTTTTTTTTTTTTTTTAAATGTAGCATCACTGGGTTGGGGATTTATACTAACTTTTTATTTTTATTTTTATTTTTTTTTGTTCAGGGGGTAAAAATCACTTTTCTTTTTCTATTATTATTATTATTGTTATTATCATTATTATTGCCATAACGTACGTATGTGGATGGCGAAGTGATTTTTACCTCGTGGTGGTAGTAAAAAAAAAAAAAAAAAATTTATATTGTAGAAAAAAAAGAGTTAACTTCCGCCTTTGCATTCTCTCTCTTTCTCTCACTCCCTCCGTCTCTCTCTCTCTCTCTCTCTCTCTCTCTCTCTCTCTCTCACTTTCTATTGTGTGAGTTTGGTTGATTCCTTTTTTTTTCGTTTTTTTTTTTCTTCCTTATTTCACGGCACGGAATTCTTTAATTATTATCATTATTATTATTGAATATTATTATTATTATTATTCGCGTTCGAAGATAGATCACGTGACACACACACACATTTCCCTTATAGATATACATCACGCGCGTTTTTTTTTTATTATTATTATTATTGTTATAACAATGAATATTTAATTGGGAAAAAAGGAAAGAAAGAGAGAGAGAGAGGGAAATCTCTATCTCTATCTCTTTCTCTTTCTCTTTAGGGATTTTCCGTTCGTTTTTCCAGATTATCCATTACCGTATTCGTCTCGTTACGCGAATTTAATTTTAATTGTTCCAAAAAAAAAAATGAAAAGACATCAAAGGCATCAACTCGCGGTTGTTGTTATTATTATTATTATTATTAATTTACACGTGTGTTTTCTTTACCTCTCTCTCTCTCTCTCTCTCTCTCCCTCTCTCCCTCTCTCTTTCGCTCTCTCTCTTCAGTTTTCAGAAACTTTAACTATAGTTTTGAGTAAATAATTAAAAAAGAATAAAATGGCCGTAGGAGAATAAGGGGTAGAGGAAAGGGAGTAGAGGAAGAGGGGGTAGGTAGAGGGAGAAAAAAAGGATGTTTTTTTTTTTTTTTTTGCATGAAAGGTCGAAGTTAACTCTCCAGGGAGGTCCTGGAAGGTGCCAAATTTATATTTAAAAAAAAAAAAATTCTCACACCCGGATGCTTGTTTTTCATATTACTATCATTATTATTATTACTACTACTACTACCGCCACCATCGCTCTAACTACTTTTGCTATTATTATTATTATTATTATTATTATTAGTGCTGGTGCAAAATAGCAAAATTAGTGTATAATGCAATTTTTTTTTTTTTTTTTTTTTAAATTTTCCCGCAGTTTGTGTCGGTGTGCTTCGCTTATTATTATTATTATTATTTTTTCTTTTTTATATATATTCTTTGTCGGATCGCGTTTGTTCGTTTGTTTGTTTGTTTGTAAACAAACAGACGGAGAAACGACAAACGGCAAAATTATTGAATTTTTATATGAGTCGCGTATTATTATTATTATTATTATTATTTTTATTGCTGCGAAGCTCACATAGTACAGAACCTGTCGGAAAATTTTTTAACGGAAAGGAAGGAAGAGGGGGAGGGGTAGAAAGTAAGAGGAGGAGGAAAACCGTTTTTATTTTTTTTTTCTTTTTTAATTTTTATTGAATTTTCTTCTGTTCTGTTTTTTTTTTTTTTTTTTTTTTAATGTACATTTTACAATAAATATAAATAATATATATAAATATATGATATACATTTATGTATCATATATTAAATAAGGTGAAAGAGATTTCTTATTAATAAATTCTGTGCGTGGTTGGGTGCGTGAGTGCGCGTGTATTTTTTACCGGTGTTAAATCAGATTGATTTAACGTCGGCCATTTTGTTTGTTTTTGTTTTGTTTTTAAAAATTTTCCGCGCGAGCGCGCCACCGAGAAATCAGGGTACTAGTAGTGTAGGATAGTAGGAAAGGAGTAGGGTAGGGGAGGAGAGGGGAGGGGAAGTAAAAAGTAGTTAAATAATGAATTTTATAATAATAATAATAAATTTTGGTGTCGTTGTGATTTTATTTTATCCTCTTGCTAACAACTATCAATAGATGACGATGACACGATGACGACAACGACGTATAAACGTCGTCGTCTGCTTTTCAGGTTTCAGGTTTTCTTACACATAATTATTAATTTTAAAAAAGTAAAAAGTATTTATTTTGACTAATTTTGATGCTTTTAAACACGCCGCAACTATTACTACTACTACTACTACGTGTGTGTATTATTACTACTACGGTAATCATTTTACGTCTCTTTTTTATTTTGGGTGATTTTTATTTATTTATTTATTCGTTTTTTTTTTTTTGTTTTTCCGGTTCCGGTTTTGGTTTTTTTTTTTTTTTTTTTTTTTTAATTTGACGGTTAAGGGCTTTTTTCTTTGTTTAATTAAAAAGGAAAAGGAAAAGGAAAACGTAATAATAAAATAAAAACCCGAAAAAAAAAAAATGTGAGGAAATTGTAAAAAAAAATTTTTGAAATTTTGAATTTTCCCGCCTTTTTTCCTCCCGACGCATACGATTGCGATAAATAAATGAGGAAAAATGGCGGTTAAAAGGGGTTGAGTAAAACGAAATTTAAAAATTTTTTTAATATTATTATTCAAAACGTTTTGGGGTTTCGTAAACGTTTTAAATTAGTATTATTATTATTATTATTATTATTATCATTATTATTATCATTATTATTATCGAAGAGAGAAAATTTTATAATAAACTAAATACTTGTCGACCTCATTCGAAACGAGTTTAGGCCTTTTTTTTGGTTCTTATCAGAAAAATACAAAACGAAAAAATTACGCAAAAACGTTTTATCTATTATTATTATTATTATTATTATTATTATTATTATTATTTCGAGAGTTTTCGACACGAACAATTAAAACGTGGCAGTAGATTAACGTGTATGTTGAAATTTCTCCTTTCCTTTGTTTTGTTTCCCTCCCTCTCTCGTTCGTAATAAGTTTATGTGGAGTGCGTTAACGGTTTTTCCCTGCATATTCGCGCGCGCGCGCGCGCTTTTTCAAATAAATAAAATGGGGAGGTGGGGAGGGGGGCGAGCGGAAAGTAATTTTTTTTTGTTAATTTGATTTATTACCTCACTTTCGGGCTTTTATTTATTTTTTAATTCTGGTGTTTCTGTAGTGATAATAAAGAAGATTTGGTGATTGATTGGATTATTTTTTAATAAGGTAAGTAAAACATTCATTCATTCTCTTTTTTTCTCATTCTACTTTTGTTAATGTTTGTTTGTTTGTTTGTTTGTTGTTGTTTTTGTAGTTTTTGATAATTAATAATAAATTTAATAGAAAAAAAAATTTTTTTCTCTCTCTTTTTATTACTCTCTCTCACTTACACACACGCTGGGGATTTTTTTTTTTAAATTAACACATTAAAAATCGATGGTTTTTATTATTATTATTATTATTATTATTATTATTATTAATATTATTATTATTATTTGTTTCGAGAACATTCCGAAACACGTTTTTTTTTTTTTGTAATTGTCACGCATGAAATCGAGTTTTGAAAGAAAAAAACACGTTTTGATGGATTCGTTTTAGATAATGATAATAGAAAAATTCGTGGCAGCAGACAAATAGATCGAATCTAGTCGGTATAACTCGTTTGACAAGTAGTGACTAAAGTATAAAAAAAAAAAAAAATAAAATAAAAACGATTTCAAGATGGCACCGATCGTTTAAAACGTTTAACGGTTTTTTTCATTTTTAAATATTTGGCGCGCGCGCGCGAGAGTTTTGATTTTCGAACGGAAATGGGAAAGAGAGAGAGAAAAAAGGGTTTTTTTAATTTCCGGTTTTAATTTTCACGCATGCTTATATAATATGCTTATTGAGAACAAAAATATATATTTTTTTTTTTTTACGAAAAATGTTGGAAAAATCGGTGGATTTCAAATTTTTATAATTTTTTTTTTTTGTTTTTTTTTTAGGCGGAAACATGGCGCCCGGTCATTCGCCACCGTTTCCGACAACATTTGCACCATTTCCGCCTCCACAACTCATTGCATCACCATTACCGGCAGCCATACCCGGCAGAGTTCCACCGCATCAATTCGGAGTCGGTCCTTTTCCTCAATTGTATGTTTTATCGTATCCAAGCCCTCCGGTATCACCAACCGGTTATTATGGACCCGCTCCGACATCTCACATAGCCATCGTTCCACCAGAGGTGAGTTTTTCTCTTTTTTTAAAATTCTTCTTCCACGTTCAAACGTCCTCAATTTGATTTTTCCATTTATTTTTCAGTGGAGTCTGGATTATCTCGGTCCACCCCCACACGTACCTTCCAATACTCAACCGCTAAGTAAGTTCAACATTTTTTTTTTTTTTTAAATTTTCCTTCTAGGCATATAATATAATTTCCAGGCATACGATTTTTAATTTTTATTTATTTTTTTTTCCAGATCAACCTGGAGTTCATTCTGCCGTTGCATAAGAAATGAAAGCGCGCGCGCGCACGCGCACCCCCACACAGCCCCCCACAAACACATACAGACACGTTCAAACAGATGCTCAAAAGTCTTAGACGACAAGAGTTTACATTAAGACAAAAAACAAATAGAAAACGCATCGTCTGGAAAAAGGTTTTCATTTATATATATAATTATTAAACCCCCCCCTCTTGCCCTGCCCTCCCCCTACCCGTTTCGACCCCGTTCGGGACGTTCCCGAACGAACGCCCCCAACAAACGGGGTCGAAGTTAATTTATTCGTATAAACCCCCCCCCCTTTCACGAACGGATTTTTTTTTTTTTCGTGCGCGAGGTCGAAGAACCTTTTTTTTTTTTAATTTTGATCGATTTCGTAGTCGTTCTCCTCCCCCCCACAAACGCCCCCCGCACCACCGTCACCACCCCCCACCATCATCACCTTCTCGAACGGTGGAATATAAAACCTTAAAAAGAAAACATCTTGCCGGGAAACATTCCAAAAAAAAAAATAAACGTATTCTTGCCATTTTGACAGAAAAACTCCCCCCTTTTTACTCCCATCCCCCTTCCCGCCCAATCGCCCCCCACCCCTTCGACATTCCCGAACCCCTTTTATCGTATATATATATATATAAACTGCGTCTTGCCCCTCTACTTTTGATTATCAATAATCAAAAATCGTTAATTGATTATTAATCACTACCCCACGACAATGACGTAACGATAGAAAGAAAGAGATTTGGCAACGTGGCATATTTATTAGTGATGACGTTTAGCTTTAAACAAATACAAATATATATATATATATATATATATACAAACAAAACAAACACGAGAAGTCTTTTATATATATATATATATAATATATAAATTAAATTATTATTATTATTATTATTACGCGAAATGACTAAATACTTTTGAGCAGAAGACGTCGTATATATTATTATTATTATTAATTATTGTTATTAATATTATATATATATATATTATTATTATTATTTATTTATTTATTTATTAACAAATACACATGAAACACGAATCGCGAATGCAAAAGATGTGAAAGAAAAAGAAAATATTATTATTATCATTATTATTATTATTATTATTTTTATTAATATTATTATTATTATTATTATTATTATTAATACCACGTGATACCTATACGTATATTTATGTATGTATGTATATGTGTAAGAGGTATAGAATATATAATTGAAGTGTTTTTATAATTAGTAACGAATGAATGTTTTTTTGTGGTTGTTGTGGTTTGTTGAGAGTTGTTGTTTGTTGTTTGTAATGGGAAGAAAATCTTCTTTCCTGTTTAGAGTTGTTGTTGTTACTTTTTTTCCTTTTTATTTACTTATTTATTTATTTATTTTTTTTAAAAACTTTTACGTAGGAGAAGAGAGTTTTAAATTGTATGCACGGAACCGTCACGTTTGTTTGTTTGTTCGTTTGTTTGTTTTGATCCTTTATGAGATCAATGATGACCTCATTTCAACAAATGAGGTCGAGAAGGGTTTTGAAAAAAAAAAAAAAAAAGGAAAATTTTTTTATATTTTTTTCCTTTAAAAAAAAAAACATACGAGTGTAATTATCGATCGATAATGATTGATTGATTGATTGATTGATTGTGTAGATAGATCGTTATATGTAAGAAAATATTATGTAGGGGTAAGAGGGGATAATAATAATATTGTTTTCGTAACATATATTTTATGCCGGAGATAAAAATTGATGACGTCATAAATTTTTGGAAAAAGAACAACGAGAGAGTAAGAGAGAGAGAGGGAGGGAGAGAGAGAGAGGAAAATTCGTAAGAAAATGTGACAAACGCACAAAGGGGGTTAAAAAAAAAAGATGAAAAAATTATCATTTATCGATTTATCGTAAATATTCTTATGTAAAAAATAGCCGAAAGGTGAAAAAGAAATAATAATAATAGTAATAATAATAATAATATTTCAGGTGCTTTGTCGAATTTTTTAATAATTTTGTTCTTTTTTTTCCAAATCGATTTCCTTTTACAAAAAAAAAGGGGAAAAAAAGGAAGAAAATTTAAATGAAGTTATCTAATTCCACGTTTTTTTTTTTTGCTTATATCCCTCCACCCCCTTCCCCTCCCACTCACTCACTAATCTTTCTTCCCTTTTTCCTTCTTTTGTTTTGTTTTTTTTTACGTAAAAAATAAAAACATTTTTAATTTAATTTATTTATTTATTTGCTTGTTTGTTTGTTTGTTTGTTTGTTTGTGTTGAGTTTTTGATCGTCGTTTTCCCTATGATCGAATTTAAAATTTTAATTACGTTTTTTTTTTTAACTTTTTGTTGTTTGTTGTTACTTTTCTTCTTGTTTTTAACTTTTTTTTTTTTTTACTTAAAAATCCTTCCACCCCCTCATCTCTCAACCCCCAACCCCTCACCCCCCAAAAAAAAGGTAGAAAAAAATGCAAAATAATTTAATAAAATAGACATTATTATTATTATTATTATTATTACAAGATGACAAGAGTTTACACAATTGAAAGATTCGTTTAACATTTTTTTAAAAAATAATAATAATAATTTATCAATACATAAATAAATAAATATATATAGTAATTATCATTATCATCATCTCTGCTATTATTATTATTATTATTATTATTATTAAATAGAAAAAACGATTAATTAATTAATTAATTAATTGATTAACAGTCTCATTGATAAATGACGAGGGAAATTCAAGTAGAGTTTTAATAGTTTTTCTTATCATTACAAATTATACACGTTTATATTATTATTATCATTATTATCATTATCATTATCATCGTTATCATTAATCTATAATATGTTTTTATTATTATTATCATTATTATTTATACTAATAATCGAGATTATATATATAAATACACGCGGACAGTATGTATAGTGAGCAAGAATTTATTTATTTATTATTATCATTATTATTATCATTATTATTATTTTTTTAAAAGGAAAAGTCGGAAAAGGGGGAAAAAAAGTGACCTTTGACATTTGATCTTTTACGATTATTAACAATAAAAAGTATTATTATTATTTGTCGAAATGAATTTTAAAGGAAAAGGAGGGAAAACGTGCGTGTGTGTGAGAGAGAGAGAGAGTGATGGAAAGGAGGGAATTACGACGAGAGGAAAAGAGAAAGTAAATAAGCGAGAATTTAAATTGGGGGCAGTGATTGAAAATTTAAACGAAAGAGTTCGCTAGTTGAGTCGTCCACAAAACGAGTGAGTAAGAGAGAGAGTGAATGAGAGGTTAAACGAGAGAGAGAGAGAAACAATTATTAATGTTAAAAATTATATAATTAATCAACGCGCCTAAGAAAAAAAACGAACGATAAGGGCGCGCCTAAAAAATTTTTCCGATTGTCCAGTAAATGTTTTCCGATATGAACGAAAGGAGGAAAGATTTTTTTTAGGCTAAAGAAATGTTTCTTGTTCGAGACCATCGGAAATGGATGAGGAAACGGATAAAATAACCGGAAGTGGTTTTCTTTTTTTTTTTTTTATAATAATATTATTAGTATTGTTATGACGATTACTATGATCATTTTGTAATAATTTACCGTCGTCGTTTTTATTATTGAAAAAATTTTTTTCCGACGACTACAAAACGTGAAGATTTCCACAACTTTTCGATTTCGAATCGTTTAAACATATTTTTTGTAATATTTCTCTCGCTATGTTTAAACTGAGCGATGTTTTCGAACCGTGAAGTCTATTTCCGTTTTGACCGCATTTACTTCCTCTTCTCTTTTGTTTTTTCTCACGTGTTTCTTTTAACCTGCTTTGTTTTAATATTCCGACGAGTAATTCGTCGACGTTGTGTTGTATACCGGATGACGTTTCGATAAATTTCGAATCTCTCGATGCGGCCAACGATTTCCCGTCTGGAAAACAATAAAGAAAAAAATTAATTTAAAAATATTTCGAAAGATGTCGTTGCCGTCGCCGTTGTCGTCATCGTTTTACAAAATGGCGGACGTTGAACAAACGGACGTTGGACGCAACAGGTACGAAACGCGATTTGTCTCTACGTACAAATATTTCGTAGTGTAAAAAAAAATTTTATGTGTGTATATCGATCGATATATCGTTTTTTAATTAACAATTAATTAATTACCTGCTGTCGAAATGACACGAGATCTCGCTAAATCCGATTTATTACCGACGAGTATAACTGATTTTTCATGCGTGTAATTTTCCCGCCATAAATAATTTAAAATATCTTCAGCAACTTGAAATGTGTTCTTATCATCGACGGAATAAACGACGACGCATGCGTGAGGAGCGTAAGTAGCCAAACAATTTTCGACCTGGAAAAATTTTTTAAAAAAATAAAAAATTTCCCGCCATTTTTTTATTATATTTAAATTTCTCTGACGTCACCCACACACGACGTTCGTGTGTTACGTCAGATACGAACCGTTAACGTGTATTTTTTTTCCCTATGCGGATGTTTTTCGCGTGCCCGAAACCAAAAAAAAATTGTCAAAGGAAAAATTTTTGTTTTTGTTTTTTTGTCAAAGGAAAATATTTACCTTTGTTCTTTTTTTTACATAATGAATTATTATTATTATTATTAAAACTATTCAAAATAATTTTCTTTTGTATTTTTATGAATATTATGTAATAAAAAAAAGGAAAAAAGGAAAATTTTTTTCCTTTGTTTTTATTCCTTTTTTTTTTTTTAAAATCAATTTTTATCATTTTTATTACGTAATAAAAAACAAAAACAAATTTTCATCATCACGTTTCGAAAACTCCTCAAAAAAAAAAAAAAAAAATTTTTCCTTTGTTTGTTTGTTTGTTTTCCAGACGTTCTTCCAGTTTTTTCTTTAATTTTCTTTTTCCTTTTGTTTGTATCTTTTTTTCTTTTATATTGTTTAAACAAAATTGACATTTGTTTTTAATTATTCACCAAAAAAAAAAGAACGGAACGTTTGTTGTTTGTTGTCTGTCTGTTGTTGTTAAAAAAGTTAAAAAATTTGTTTGTCTTACCGACATTTCGACAGCTGGATGATCAATAAATATCATTTCGGATTCTTCACCGTCTAAAAGTACGGAAACAGTCTTTTCACCAAATTCATCATCTGCAAAACAAACAAACAAACAAACAAACAAACGATTAAATATTTAATCACGGTAAATAAAAAAAAAAAAATTTTTTTTTTTTGTTTTCCGATACCTTTTAAGTGGAAAAAATTGTTTTTTATTTAAATATCCCGAAGGATATAAAATCGGGATGAGAGAATCGATGGATGGATGGGGAGAAGGCGGGAGGGGGGCGGAGGGGATGAAGAAGTGTTTATAAATGAATAAAAAAAATTATCCAGAAAAATTTTTCTGGATAATTTTTTTTTATTTTATTAACCTGTTGAACGTTTTCCCTTTTAGTGAATATTTTATCGATTAATGATAATGATAATAATATCGTCTGGTTTTTCTTTCTACTACCACTATGGAAAACCGGAAATGAAAAAATTACAAAGATAGGGAGGGGGGTGTTGTTAAACCGTTCACTAATTATCATTATTTTCTTTTAAAACAGCTGGAAAAATTTCGAGCAGAAAAAAAAAACAAAAAAAGGTTAACGGAAATAAATGACGATGAAATATCGGGGGGAAAGGTTAAAAAGGTTAAAAGTCACACGAGAATTGTAAAAATTTTAGTTTCCAAAAATAAAATAGTTATTTGATTTATATATATAATTTCCGGTTTTTTGGAATCGTACTGGAGAATTTCCAGTTCGAAAAAATACAAACAAAAATTATTATTTAAATTTTCCTTTCGTTTTTTTTCTTTCTTTTTCATTTTCATATCATTTTTTAATGGGGGAAAAGAAAAATTTTTTTTGCCTTAATGACGCGACGACTTCCGTTTCCGGTTTTATTCATAAACGATTCCTTCGAATTTTAAATTTAATAAAAAAAAAAGAAAAACGTGACGAAATGATCATCGGTTAGTTAATTATTTTTTTATTTATTTATTTTTTTTTATAAAAACGGAAATTAATCGTAACGGAAATAAATCCGACGTGTGTTTCCTTTTCCGGTTTTTCCTTTCACCCTCTCTTTCTTTTTCTCTTTCTCTCATTCTATCGTTTTTTTTTTGAAATTTTTCCATAACACGTTTTTCTCACCCGGAGTGAATAACCTTTTACGAGTGATATTTTTTTTCCCACAGGAAATACGTAAAAACCGGAAATGATGATGATAATGATGATGATGATGATAACAGAATTTTTTTATTTAAAACAGTTTTAGGTTCGACTGGAGAGGGAAGGAAGGGAGGAGGAAGGGAAAAGGGGAAAAAGGAAAGGGAAAAGAGGGGAAGAGTTTTGTTGTTTTTTTTCTAATAGTATTATTATTATTATCATTATTATTATCATCATCATCATCATTATCATTTCAATTTACATTCAAGTGTTTCGAGGCAATTAAATTTTTTGTTGTTTTTCCTTTTTTCTTTTTTTTTGTGGTTGTGGTAAAAAAGGAAAATTTGAGGGTAAAAATTTGATTTTTTTTTTTTTTTATTTACACTGTTGCCAACTTGGTAAAGAGAAAAAAAATTTAAATAACATTTTTGCGTTTAAAAAAAAAAAAAATGATTTTAAGTTTCCGAGACTAATTGCTTTTTTATCCTCTCTCTCTCACTCTCTCACTCTCTCTCACTCTTTATCCTTTTCACCCTGTTTTTTTCCCATCTCTCTCTTCCTCTCTCTCT
>NW_002987772.1:83107-158741 GCF_000006295.1 Pediculus humanus corporis | reverse complement strand
TTTCGTATCGGATGTATGGCTTTTTTTGTTTTTGTAAATTTATCCGCGCGTAATTATTAAAACTAATCGATTTGGGGGGAGGGAGGGATGAAAAAACGGTAAACAAAAAATTAATTTTAAAAAAAAAAAAATTTTCTTGTTTACACAAATTTTATTTTCCCTCTCTCTCTCTCTCTCTTATTTTTTCCTCTTCTCTCTCTTTTCTTTCTGTTATTCTGCATTCTTGTATTCTTTTTATCTTTCTCTCTCTCTCCATCTTTCATTATATTTATTTTCTCTTTCCATCTTCTTCTACCATTTTGTCATCATGTTGTTTTCTCCCTTCCTCTCTCTCTCTCTTTCCTCTTATTTTTCTCTTTCTCTCCCTCTTTGTGTTTTGCACTATCATTACTCTCCCTCTTTCTCCCATTTTTTTTTTTTTTTTAACTTTGGAACTTTCTCATCGTCATGTTTTTTCCTTTCTAGATGTTTCTCTCTTTTTCTCTTTTCTTCTCTCTCTCTCTCTTTCTCATTCTTTCTTCTCTAATCGTCGTCACTTTCTTCATTATTGTCACCATAAAGGTTTCAGCCTCTTCTCTATCTCTCTCTCTCTCTCTCTCATTATATTTATTTTCTCTTTCCTTCTTTTCCTTCCACTTTATCATCGCCATGTTTTTTCTCTCATTTTCTCTTGCTCTTTCTCCATATCTTTTTTATTATATTTATTTTCTCTTACTCTCTTTTTCCATTTTTTCATCGTCATGTATTCTCCCTTTCTCTCTCTCTCTCTCTCTCTTCTCTCTCTTTTCTATTTCATTATAAAATTTTGGGTTTGATATTAAAAGGTCGCGAGTTAATTGAAAGAAGAAATAATAAATTGAGCGTAATATTTATTTTTCCTTTTTCGCCTTTGATTAAATAAATAATATAATTTTTTTTTCTCATTCGTCTGCTAGAAAAACGAGATGAAAAAAAAAAGGAAAAAAAGGAAAAATAATTTTTTTTTTTTATTTCCTTTGAGAATTCGAACTTATTGAAAAAAAAAAAAAATTTTTTTTTAATTTTTGGTTTTTTTTTTCCTTTTTTTTCCTTTTTTTCCTTTTTTTCCTTTTCTCTCGTGAATAAAAAGTCAATAAGTTTTAAAAAAAAATAATAATAATAATTAATGAAAATATTCCTTTGAGATTTTCCTTTTTTTTAAAACGCGTTCTTGTTGTAAAATTGAATTTAAAAAAAAAAAACAGGATAAACTCACCTAATGACGCATCGTATGTGTTCATATACTCTGACGTCATAAATTGATTAACGAGAGCCGTTTTTCCAACCCCTGAATCACCTAAAAGCACGATTCTATATTCTGTGACGTCATCGTCGTCTGCTTCGCTTGTTGATATGTTATTGTAACTCGAACCGCAACATGAACCTTCGAAAGGACTCCTTTCACCCGCTGAATTCACTGCGGATCTAAAAGAAAAACAAAAATTTTATCATCATTATCATCATCATCATCATCATTATCATTTTATTAATTTTTCCTTTTTTTTCTTTCCATTTCCCTCCCTTAAAAGTTTCCCCGGTTTTTTATTGACCTTTTATAAATTCGGCTTGAATGCAAAAAATTAAAAAAATTTTCCCTCGATTTTCCGCCATCTTTTTTTTTTTTTAAATTCGCCGAAACGCGCATGCGTACACGCACGTACGCACGAAAACCTTTTTAATCCATCCTTCGAATTGAATCCTTTGAATTTAAATTAAATCTCAGAAAAAAAGAAGAAAAAAGAAAATTTTTTTTTTTCCCCCCAGGTTTCAATATTTAAAAATATTATAACGGTTTTTATGACGTCATTTTGTTATGATACAAAAATGGCGTCCCGTAAATTTTTTTTTTTTACCTTTTTATTACTCTTTCGTCGAATTTTCACTTTTTTTTTATTTACACGGGCATTAAAATAAATTTTCCGGAAATGGGAATAAAATTGAAATTTTTTTATTTTTCGTGGGGGGGAGGGGGAAATAGATTTTGGCGCGTAAATTTAAAAATCCGTTAAAGATTCTCTTTTTTCCGCCATTAAAAATTTTAATTTTTTTTATACACCCACAGGATGTTTTTTTTTTCTTTTTTACGAATAATATAACATTCGGGAATAAATATAATAATAATAATAATAATAATATTTTATATCGATCGTAAAAAAAAAAATCGATTCGTTCCGCCATTTTGTTTTTGTTTTTTTTTTTGTTTTCTTCTTACTCGTTTTTAGACGTCGAAAAAAATTTTTCTTCTGGTTTTTACGACGCGTAAAAAAAAAAAAATTAACTTTTAATTTTTATATTATTATTATTATTTATTTGAGTTTCCGGTCGATTTATATATATATATCGTTCGACCGGAAATAAACTGAAAAACTATTCTTTCTATTGAAAAATTCAGTTTCACACGTTGAAACTCAATAAAAAAAAAAAAAAAAAAAAAATTATCATTGATTTGACATTTAAAAAAAAATTACAAAGGTAATATTTCAAAGGAAATTTTATTTTAACCGGAAGCGTGGAATAAAGAAAGAAAGAGAGAGAAGAAAGAGGAAGAGGAAGAGAGAGAAGAATAAAATTTTTTTTCTTTTCGTTTTTTTTCTTTCTTTCTTTTTCTCTCGTCGTTTTACTTTTTTACGGTTTTTTTTCTTTTCTTTTTTTGTTACTTGCCATTAAAGGATTTGATTAAAATTTGTTTTGACTTCTGCCACGACAAAAAATTGAATTTTTCCTTTTCTTTTTTTTTTTATTTTTTCACTTAAAATTTATTTTTAAATTAAAAAAAAGAAAAAGAAAAGAAATTTTTTCTTTGTAGAATATAATTTCAAAAAAAAAATTACCGTTTGAATTTATCGTGGCATTAGACAAATTTATTTTTTTTTTATTAATAATCGAAGTAAAGTGGGAATCGGGAAAAGAACGAATTTTTCTTTTTTCCTTTTCTTTATAATTTTAGTTTTTTTTTTGAAATGGTGGGGGGTGGGATGGGGCGGGAGGCGGGAGGTAAGTGAAAAAACAACCAGACGATATCAAACAACAACAACAACCACAAACAATTTTTTTTTTTTTTTTTTGGTTTTTCCCATCATGTTTTTATTTGACAAGGGTTTTTAATTAAACGAACTTTTAAGAAAGAAAAAAGGAAAATTTTTTTTTTAATTTTAGTTTCAAAGGTTTCGAGATCGAAGTCGATTAAAACTCGATTATTTAAAAAACTTTTTCCACGGTAATATCGAAACGTTCGAATCGATATATCGAATATATAAATATATTTTTCTTTCTTATTTGTTTATTCAATTCAAAATTTTATTTATTTCATTTTATTTTTGCAAAAAAAAAAAAAAATTGAAAGTAAAAAATAATAATTTTTATAAAAAAAAGAAAAAGGAAAAACCTTTTAGCAGAAGATAAAAATAAAATTAAGAGGGAGAGGGAAAAAGAGAGGGAGAAGAAAGAGAGAGGAATAAAAAAAAAAAAACAAAAAGAGTGAAATTGGAAAAGTTTTTCTTTTTTTTTTCTTCTTCTTTTACTTTCTCAAAGAAATTTAAAAATTTAAATCACGAATAAAGAGAGAGAGAGAGATAGATTGAAAATGAGTGAGTGAGAGTGAGAGAGAAATCATTACGTGGAATTAGATAAAAATAAAAAAAAATCAGGTGGTTTGAATAAAAAAGAAAAAAAAAGTCTTAACACGGTTTTGTTTTTTTCGTGATCGTATTTTATAAAAAAATCGGAAAATTTTTTTGTCGTGTTTTTAAAAACGTGGAAGTAGAAATAAAAAATTGAATTATGACATCGGTAAAAAAAAAAAGAAAAAAGAAAAATGGCGGATTATAAAAAAATTTTTTTTACCTTGTACCGGCGGAATTGACGCTCGTATTACTTCTCGATCTTCTATTTATTATCGAATCCCCACAATTGATGACGTTTCCTTTTGTTATACTGAATGTCCTTAAACGATATAATTCGTTTCCGGCACGTGGATTATATGGTTTTTCCGGAAGTGAACAAACTCTCGGCCGGAAATGATCCGGTACTGAAAATTATAAAAAAAAAAAAAAATTCATCGTTTATTTCTTACCATTACGGGTCGAAATGAAAATAAAAAAAATTTTATTATTATTATTATCATCTTTTTTCGTGACGTAAACGAATTTTGGCGGGAATTTTAAAAAAAAAAAAAAAAAGATTTAAAACTGGAAAAATTGAAATGACGTGGTTGCAGAATTTTTTTTTTTTTTTTTTACTTTCAAAAAAAACTTTTATTCAATTAAAAATTTTTTTTAAAAAAAATGACATTTTAATTTTCCAGAGAAAGAGAGAGAGAGAGAGAGAAAGAAATTTTCAATAATAATAATAATGATAATGATAATAATGATTGAGATAATGATGATGATGATAAAGACGACGGTGACGGTGATGAGGAGAAAAATGAAGGGTTTAAATTATTATTTAAAAAAAAAAAAAAAATTTCCATCGCGATAATAATGATAATGATAATGATAATAATCGTTTCGGGCTGGAGCTGGAGCTGGAAAAAAAAACTTTTCCAGAAACTTAAGTCGGCCATTTTTTTTTTTTTTTTATTAATAAAATAAAAGTTTTTAAACGTTTTTATTTCATTTTTTTCCTTTTTTTAAAAATAAAAATTCCTGGAGAATTTCTGGAGAATTGCCCCCTTCATTCGTCGTGAAAAAAAAAAAAAACAAAAAACATTATTATTATTATTATTATTATTATTTATATTTTTTTAAGGTTTCCGAACTGTTTTGAAAAAAACAAAAAAAACATCTGGAGAATTTATTTAAAAAAAATCCATAAAAATCTCCAGGATTAACGTTTGATTTCTTTCTTTTTTTTATCTCTCTCTCTCTCTCTTTCTATCGATCTATCTATCTCTTTCTCTCTTCCTTTTACTTTTATTCTAACAGATGATGATGATGATGATGATGACGGTAATAAATATTCCAGGAAAAATTTCGTGGAAAAAAGGAAGGAACAAAAAAAGAAAAGAAAAATTTTCATTTATCTTTTCCAGTTCATCATCATCATCTCTTTCTCTCACACTCTCTCTCTCTTACTCTCTTTCTCTCTTTCCCTTTCTCTCTTTCTCCATTACCCATCACATCTTCATCAGATTTTCAGAATTTTTCTTTTTTTTTTTTTTTTTTTTTTTCAAAAGGTTGTTTTTCCTAAAATATTTTTTATTCAAAGGAACTACGCTAATTAATTATTCACGTGATCTTTAAGCAGACGACAAATAAATAAATAATCTTTCTCTCTCTCTCATTTTAATAATTTATATGGATGATATAAATAAAATTTTACGGGAATAAAAAAAAAAAAACTGGAAAAAAAAAAAAAATTTTCCAAATTCCACAACCTCCTCTCTTTTTTTTTTCTCCATAATTAAAAAAAATCTAATAACGGGATAATAATAATAATAATAATAATAACGGTCAACTTAATGAAAATTGATAAATTTGTGTCCGGTGTCGTGTATTTAGAAAAAGGTCTGGAAAAAGGGAAATTTTTTCCAGTTAAACGTGAAATGCAAATAATCGTTACTGGAACAATTTTAAAATTTTTTGTAAATGACGTCACACACACACACGATCGCTCCCTCGCTCCCTTTAATTTTATTTAATTTTAATCCGTGACGTCATAACCAACCTAAATTACCCTAAAAAAAAAATATTTTTAACCGGAAACGTGTCACGTGCCAATTATTATTATTATTATTAAATATGGGTTTTGTTTTTCAAAAGCAAAAATTTTCCAGAAATATTTTAAAAACTTTTAACGATGATAATAATAATAATAATAAATGGTTTATTATTCGCGTACGAAAAACAAACAAACAAACAAACGAATAAATAATAAATGAGACGAGAGAATAGAAATTCATTTCCGGTTTGTTTAAAAAAAAAAAAAAAAAATTTAAATAAAAAAAAAAAATTGCGTCGTGGTGTTGGTGCGTTATTATTATTATTATTAACGGTTAATTAAATTTAAACATGTCGACCAACTTTTAAAAAAAAAAAAGGAAAATGATGATGATGATAAGGAAAGGGTTGAATTTTTTTTTCTTTTTTTTTTGGATCCATTAAATATTTAAACTTCCGTTAAGGCGTTAATAATTATTTTACACTTTGTGGTGGATCGTCGTCGTTGTCGCCGCCGCCGACGCCGCCGCGCCCCCCGCGGCCGCCCCGCCAAAAGTAATAAAAGCTTTTACGTCTATTAAAAGTTTTTATAAAGAATCGCCGCCGCCGCCGCCCCCCCCCCCTTGGTGGATTTACTGGAAAATTATTTTTCCAAAGGGAGAAACCAAAGCCCGTAGGTTAAAAATTTCCAAAGAAAAAAAAAAAATTTCATTTTTCAAAATAATAATAATAATAATAATAATTTTATTAATAAATTAAAAAAATACGATGATGATGATGATGATAATAAATTATTAATCATGTTTTGATTGACTGATTGATTGAATGATTGATCGATTACGTAAATTTTTCAATCGTTAATAATTTGATTATAAAAAAATTTTTTTTTTACTTCATCCTTCGATCGTTTTCGATTAGAACTCACCGTTTCCGGTTTTTCGATTATCGTTTCCGGTATTTCGATTTCGTTTCCGGTTTTACGATTTTCTTTTCCACGTTTATCATCAATTAACGTTTGACATATAAATTTTCTCGTACCGCGTTTCGAAAAAAGAAATTTTAGTAAAGAAAATTTTTCATTTTTAATTTTCCTGATCTATTCCCACGATCATCATCATCATTATTATTATTTATTATTATCCCGTTTTTCAGAGGAATAATTTTTTTTTTTTTTGAATATTACCTGGCAATTCGAGAAAATTAGATGTTCTCCTTTGTCTTCCACGTGTCGTGCCATTAAAATTTAACGGTCCTATATCTTCGTTTGAAATTTGTGACGTTGCTGACACGACGGATTCTCTTGATCCTCTTCTCGATGCCAAAAAAGCCAATCCGACTATAAACGAGAGAGAAAGAGAGCATTAAAAAAAAAAATTTACATCAAAAACATTTTACATAAACGGAAATGCACACCCACGCACACGCACACGCACACGCACACACACACGTCACACACGTTCCACGTTTTCAAAGGAAAATTATTTTAATCATTCCATTTTTTTTTTTAAAACGCGATTCGAATTGAAAAAAAAAAAAAAAATGGAAACGCACGCGACGCACGCGAATAACATTTTACTCATTATTATTATTATTATTATTAATTTTTTTTACGGCAAAAAAACGAACGATGAACGATTATTATTATTATTATTATTATTAGTATTATCATCGTCGACCTTATCATTATCGGTGATAAAAATCATTCGACCGTAAATACAAGAAAAAAAATTATACCATCAAATTAAAGTGAAAAGTTTTTTTTTTTTTTTTTTAAATTAATTTTTCCTTTGAGTGAATTTTTTTTTTTTCGTAATAATAATAATAATAATGAGTATTTTACGGTCAAAGGAAAAAAAAAATGTGGGTTTGAGAGGTGGTGGATGGAGGGAAGGGGAAGTGGGAGGAGAAGAGAGAAAAGAGGAAAGGGAGGGTGAACAGGGTTAAAAATCGAAAACCGATTAATTACAAAAAAAAAATTAATTAATTTCACCGGGGAAATTAGTGATGATAATAATAATAATAATTTTTAAAAGAAAAATGGCGGATTTTAACGTATCGAATACCGGAAATATGATTTATAATCGTTTCCTTTCGAACGATACGAAAAACGAAGAATGTTATAAATATATCAAAATAAAATGAATTTTTTTTTCTTTTACATCGTCCGCCATTTTTCTTTTTTCTAGAAAAAAAAAGAAGAAGAGAGGGAAAATAATAATAATATTTTAAAATACGTTATTAATAATTTAAAAAATTTTTTAAAATGGCCGCCGTCGTGTAATATTTAATGAAATACACGTTTCGGATAAAAATTTTCAAAAAAAAATATTATCATCATCATCATCATCATCATCATCATCATCATCATTATTATTATTATTATTATTAATTTCATTTAAAAAAAAAAAAAAATCGCATTTCTTCTCAAGCAGAAAAAAAATCTTACGACGAACGTGGAAACAGACAAAAAAAAAAATCGTATTTCTTCTCCAGCTTAAAAAAAAATCATATAACGGGGAAACAGACAAGAACAAAAATCGTATTTCTTCTCCAGCTTAAAAAAAAATCATATAACGGGGAAACAGACAAGAACAAAAATCGCATTTCTTCTCCAGCTTAAAAAAAAATCATATAACAAACGTGGAAGTAGACAAAAAAAAAAAAAAATTTTACTGATAGGAGGATAAAAGGAGTAAACGAAACGAAAAAGATTCGTTACAGGTTCGCCATTTATTCGACAACAGGCGATGAATCATTTTCCTAATAATAATAATGATAATAATGATGATAATAATAATGATGATAATAATAATAATAATGATAATAATAATAATAATGGAAAACGACTCCGTATAAAAAAAAAGAAAAAAAAATTATTATTATTTCGCAATCTCATCGACGACGCCATTTTTCTTTTTGTATTATTGTATATATAATAATAATAATAATTTATTGAAGAAATATTGATTCCATAAAAAAAAAAAAAATTTATTGACACTCCATAAAAATAATGATGACGACGATGATGATGATAATAATAATAATACTATTACGCACGATATGAAAAAGTGTAAGGATCGAGGTGAGTGAGTGAGTGAGAGAGAAGATAAAATTATTTATTGAAGAGTTCGTTATAAATTTAAAGAAACTGGAGAAGAAGAAGAAGAAGGGGAAGAAGGGGGAGAAAACGATGACGTTTCACTGACGTTTATTTTATTTTTCCAAAAAAGGTGATATAAGAAAAAAAAATCGACTAGAGAAATTATTACTGGAGAAAATTTTTTCTTTTACTCTTTTCCAGAAAAAAAAACAAACCGGAAATAATTTAATTACAAGAAAGAGAGAGAGAGAGATGGAGACGGAAAAGAACGTTAATAATTAATTTTTTTAAACATAATTTAATTAATAGAAAGAAAAAGAGAAAAAGAGTGTCTAATTCCACGAACGTTAAAACATTATTAAATTAATTACGAAGTATATTATTAAAATTTTTCTCCCAAACCTTTTATACTTCCGGTTTTACCACGTGGTGATGACGGTCTCGATAAACTTATACTTTCCGTAAGACATTCTTCTTCCGTTAAATCCGTTAAATCGCTTGTTGATTTTCTACAACGTGACACGGACGATGAAGAATTTGTCGTAGTAGTCGTGTCAATAGACGAAGATTCTGTAACGGATGAAATTTCGGATTTTGCTATGGACGTAGTCGATGATAAACTTCCTCTCGGACCCGATGAATTACAACTACTTTGCCTCGTGGACGTTTTTGATTTTCTCGATGGTGACGTAGGTACGTAATTAACATTTGTCGGTGATACAGGTTGATGATAACAGGTATAATTTTCATATACGGCATATTCGTCGATCTTATCAGTTATTTTTTTAGGATTTGGAAATTTAAAATAATTTGAACATTTTGGACTTTTTGGACTTTTCCTTGGTGACGATGACGTCTGTGGTTGTTGTGGTTGTGGTTGCTGTTGTTGACACGATGGATTCGAACGTATCGATAATATTGGTGAATATTTTTTTTTCTTATCATCGTTATCATTATCATCGGAAGATGGGGATTCTAGTAAATTCGATGAATTTAATGATAAGAAATTATAATGTTTTTCTTTTGGTGAAAAATCCGTTGGAGTTTTTATTATTATCGGTGCGGAATTTCTACGATTTCCACCGGCATTGTTCGATGAACAAAATGCAAATTGTACGGTAGGAAGTGGATTAACAACAACCTGTTTGTTGTTGTTATCACCGTTTACGTTTGTCGTCGTCATTTTATCGTTTAAACGTCATCAAACAAAAAAAAATTTCAATTTAATAATAATAATAAAGGCACTGGAATTTAATTTTTTAAAGAAAATTTTATCGAATCATCCTCTTCCCCTTCTTCCTCCTCCTCTTCTTCCCGATTTTTCTTGTCGGTTGTGTCTGGAACAAAATAAAAAAAAATTTCACGTCATTTTACAACGATAATAATAATAATAATAATAATAATAATACGATTAAATTTTAATTCGACGTTTAAATGGGGAAAAAATTTTTTTTTTTTCTTCAGATTTTTTTTTATTCAACTCGTTATTTTCTTAATTCGCTCCTGTTTTCAAAATGGTGGAAACTCGTAATGTATATATATATATATATATATATATATATATATATATATATATTATTTCACGGTGAGAAATTTAATTTTTTTTATTTTAAAAAAAAGAAAAATTGCTTTTTCATGCAAAAATAAAAAAAAAGGGGGGAGGGATTATGTCGAATGTAAGTAGGAAAAAAAACGTACAAGAATCCGCGGAAAAAGGGGAGGGGGATGGAAAAAGGGAGGGAGGGGAGGGGGGGTGGAATAAGAAATTTAACACATCGAACATGTACTTGTCGTTGTTAAAATAAATTTTATAAAAAGAGAGAGAATAAAATTTTAAAAGATTCATCTCGAGATGAATTTACAAAAAATAAAAAAAATCAACCAAATCGTTTTATCATCATTATTATTTTATTATACTTAAGGAGAAAGGAACAATATCCCGAATTAATTAATTAATTAATTTTTCTCCAGGATCCTTATAATAAAAAAATTATCATTATTATTATTAATATTATCCAGTTTTTTTTTTTTTTTTGATTTAAAATTTAAAAAAAAAAAAAAATTTATTCAAATGTTTTTCAATTATTTCTTTTTTTTAACCTTTTTTTTTTATTCTCCAGGTAACTTTTTTATTCCTTTTCCAGGATATCCAAAAAAAAAAGAGAAAAAAGGAAAAATTACGAATTTTCTGGAACGACACACAAACGCACACACGAAATTTTATTTTAAAAACTCTAAGGAAAAAAATTTTTATTTCTTTCACGTCATATTTAAATATTTATATTATTATTATTATTATCATCATCGTCATCGTCATCACAACAATCATCATCATCATCATCATCATCATCATTATTATTATTATTGAAAATTTGAAAAGGAAAAAAAAAATATTTTCAAAAGGGAAAATTTAAAAAAAAAAATTTCATTTCTCATTTGCAAATAAATATATAAAAATTAAATTTTTATTCTTATCAGTCATTTGTCAGTCAGTCAGTCAATCAATCAATCATTCTTTAAAAAAAAAAAATTTTTTTTTTACCTTTTCATTTTCCAATATGGCGCGTGATTTTGGAAAAATGTGACGTTTTGAAAAATAATGTGAGAATAAAATTAAAATTTATTTTTTTAATACTTTAAATGATATATATATTGTTGTCCTCGTCATTATTATTATTATTATTATCATTATTATTATCATCATTACGGGGGAATGGAATTAAGGATATAAAAAAAAAAAAAAAAAAAATGGAGAATTTTACGTAGGAAAAAAAAGACAGATGCACATGACGACGACGACGACGGCAATAAAATTTTTTTTTTATTTTATTTATTTTCCAGGAATAAGGAGAGAATTTTCTGGAAAGAATATTCGAAACACCACAACGTTATCAATAACCGGAAACGAATGATTAATTACACTAATTAAAAAATATAACGCGATTCCAGAGGGATCGTTAAATTGATTCAAGGATAAAAAACAATTCCAGAAATCAACGAAAAAAAAATTCCAGTTTTATGTGATGAATAAATAAATACGAAACAATTCGAAAAAAATAATTTTGGCGCGCGATTTAAAAATAAATAAATTTCCTCGATTCTCATTGGTCGATTCGTTCGATCCCTCAACCAATCAAAAAAAATATCCGGTTTGACGTAATGAAAAAAATAAATAAATAAATAAATGAGAAACGGTTCGAACACGAAAGTAATTTTGGCGCGCGATTTAAAAATAAATAAATTTCCTCGATTCTCATTGGTCGATACGTTCGATCGTTCAACCAATCAAAAAAAAAAAAAAAGAAAATAATAAAAGAAAAGAAGAAAAATTTATTTTCATTGTCTTAAATGAAAATCTTTTCTGTTTTTTTAATTTTAATTTTAATTTGAATTTAATTGAAATTTAATTAACTGATTAATAATAATAATAATAATAATAATAATGAAATAAATTTTTCTTCTTTTCTTTTCTGTTGCTGTCGTTTTTTTTTTTTTTTTACTGTCGGTTTTTTTTGTGTTTTAGGGAAAGAGAGATGGTAAATTGAAGAGATCACGTTACGAAATTTTCTTTTTTCCTTTTTTTTTGAATAAATTTTTTTGTAGGTGAAAATCCAAAATGAAAATGCTGACAACAGGAATCGGATAAGAAATAATCAATTCATCAATTTTTTTTTTCTTCTGCTACTGTCATGGCGAGCAGAAGAAATTTTTTTTTTTTTAGTTTAAATTGAATAATAAAATTATTTCGACTGGAAAATCATTCGAGGTTATTCTTTTATTATTATTATTATTATTATTATTATTATTATTATTATTTCTTGGTGTAATTTCTGGTTAATTTTTTTTCTTTCTTTTTTTTCTAGAACATTCTTCGTGACCGGAACAAAAAAAAGGAAAAAAAAGTTCAAGGGCTTAAAATTTAAGTAATTAAGGATAACGTGCAGCAGCTCGATCGGTCTCGTACAATTTTTTTTATTAGTTCTCCAGGAGTTTTTTTTCCAGAAGTTTTTTTTTGTTTTCCAGCATCGTCCTTCTTACTCGAAAATCGGGGAGAGGGGTGGGAAAAAAAAAAATTTTTCTTTACTTGAAACGTTCGTTCTTTGAATAGGAAACCTAATCGAAAATCTCATTCGTTCGTTAAATTTTTTTTCCTTTTTTTTCCCCCTTCGGGGAGGTTATGTGGTGGGGGTGTACGGCGGGTGTAAGGGGGAGCGTGACAGTATTTCAAGGGATGAAAAAAAAATCCGCTCTAATTAAAAAACGAATAAAAAGCAAATCACTCTTATTCAAATCCTGTTGTTAATTTAAAAAAAAAAAAAAAATGTTGAAATCCGCAAGTTTTCCACTTCCCCTTGTCATCCCCACTTTCCTCCCCCCCGCACAAGTTCGCCCCCGTTTTTATTGCTGTCGTATGAAAAAATTTATTTACGTTTTTTTCTTTTTTTTCATTTTTTAAACTTTTTTTCACGCGTTTAAGACATTCGCGATTTAAAAAAAAAACAATAAGAAAAATTGTTGAAAAGAGGGAAAATCTTTCCTGGAATATAAGAGAGAGAGAGAGAGAGAGAGAGAGAGAGAAAACACTTTCGAAAATGATGATTAAACTTTGAATGATGATGATGATGATGATGAGGCAAAAAAAGAAAACTTCAAGAGTTAATGATGTGAAAAAAAAAAAAAGTAAAAACAAAAAAATGTCACATCGTAGTTTAAAAAAAAAAAAAGAAATCTTAAAACGAAATTGTTTGTTTGTTTGTTTGTATAAAAAAAAAGACAAAAACAAACGAGAAAAATAAATAAAAATGTTGACAATGGAATTTTCTCCAGATTTTCAATTTTTTTTTGTTATTCCAACTCCTTCATTTACGTTTATTGGTATAAAAAAAAAATGGCGGACGATTTTCGCATATTTTACGATAGAGTGCGCAGTTGTGCAACGGTTAAAATCGCGTTTATATCTGTAAACTTATTTAAATTAATTTTAATAGTTTTTTTTAACAGTTTAGTCATAAATTATATATCAAAAGTTTTGTTATTGTGTGTAGTTTATTGTTATATAATTAGTTTTTTATATTAATTAGTAATAATTATATTATTTTAAGTTTAAATAGTCAACCATTTCATGTGACAAATGGAAGCGTTGGTAATAAAAAATCTTAGAAGATGCCTTACTTCATTTGATTATAACTGGTAAGTCTCTCATTTTAAAACTTAAAATTTTCTTTTGCAAAAATGGAGAACAAATGCAGAAAAAAAATTTCCCACATTTATCAATGTATTATTTGTAATGATTATAATTTGGTTAATTGTAAGGAGTTTAACTAAATATCTTATTCATCTCATCATAAACAAACAAGAGTTTGAGTAATTTAATTAAAATATTTATTAATAATGATTGATTTGATATGTATTAACACATTGTACAAATTTCTATACTTTCTAATCTTTAAAGGTTAATTTGCTGATTATTGGTTGTTTTAAGGCTTTTACTTGATTTAGTTTGTCTCATTGCAACATTGTATATCATAAAGATAGTGTAAAACCCCCCCCCCACCTTTAAATCTGTATCATAGTCAGGTGGAATTGGGTGGCCTTTATGTTAGTTGATTTCAATGTAAGGAATTATGAAAAGACACATGAACAGACTCCATTTAGTAATTTTACATTTCTTAAGCTGATTATAAGTAGTTGAGGTAAATACCTTACTGTCACACTAAGTAAAAATGGAGGTGGTTTAATAAAAATCTTGTAATTAATTCATTTATTGCATGAGGTGGATGATGTAAAATCTTTGTAATCCTGCTTTAAGTGTGAATCTATTGATTGTACATCATTTTAACCCTTTTCTTAAGTTAGTTTGTTTCATTACAACATATTATACCATGTGCTTAGTGTAAAATTCTCTTTTGATGTCATTTAAGGTTAGAAAAACTCAACTGCCTTCAGATTACTTATGGTTTAAGGTACAAAATTGTAATTTGTATGTTGTGTGCATACATTAAGGTTGTAATACATGAGGGAAATCTATGTGGGAAGGGAAATGGTAGGAAAATTAAGTATTGAAGTAGTTCTTTGAAGTAAGTTATATGATAACTGATTCATAATTGTAATAGAGCAAAATGAGAGAAAGATAAAAACAGGATCAAAACAAATCTTGTTGTATTGTTGACCTTAGACAGCTCTATAAGGTTGTAAATCTCACTTCTCCTGTTCCTGGCTCTTCCTCACAGATGTCAGTCATTGTCTGGAGCCCAGGAATACAGGAGATAACTTGTTTCCATCGAATAAGATGGTTTAAGTGAGACTTACAAGAATTGTTGTGACGTCATAGTTTATAAAAAAACAAAATCTATCCATGGGGCATGCAGCATCATTCAGGTTGATATTCCTTAGGGATCGCCGGGTTAAAATCTGGAATAAATGTTTTGAAAAAGTTCCTCCGACGCAAACATTAAGACAAGTTGTCGTTATTAAAAATAATATTTTTTCTTAAGAGAGAGAGAGAGAGAGAGAGAGAGAGAGAGGGGAGGGGTAAGGGAGAGAGAGAGAGGGAGGGTGGAATAAGGAAGCAAACGGAAATGATTAGAAAATTTTAATTTTATCACTTCCTCCTTTTACCGCGGAGGAAAATTTTAAATTTTCTTACCTTACCTAAAAAAACATTTCAAACCTCAAAAAAAAAAAAAAAATTATTCTCATCGCGTCGAAAATTTTCCAACTGGAGAATAAAATTTTATTAATTTTTTTTTTCCACTCTCCAGAATATTCCATCGAACCCGGTTTTGAGTCATTTAAAATTTCATTGTTTGTTTTTATTACGATCGTAAAAAAAAAAAAAAAAAAAAAAATTTCCTGCGCACTGATTTTTTATATATATATATATATATATATATATATATATAATTAAATATTTATCCAGGCGGGTTTTTTTTTTCACTTTTTCTCCAGAATGATTATAATAATAATAATAATAATAAATAAAAAATCGAAAGGGAGAGAGGGGGAAGGGAGAGGAAAGAAGAAAAAAAGGGAAAAAAAATTTTTTTCAACAAGGGACTCGTTAGTTTTAATTTTTTTATACAAAACTGGAGAAAAAAAAAGGGGGGAAAAAAAAATTTGACATGTTTGGAAAAGAAAACAAAATGAAGTAAAAGGAAAATTTTCCTTTTTTTTTTTTTTCCTTTTTCACTGTAAAGAATTTTTAACCGCAAGTAAAACTTTTAAAATTTTAAGATTTCAACTGGAATAACAAAAAACTCTTTTTCGGTTTTTGTTCCACGTCATGGAGAAAACGGACATTTTTTTTTTTTTTTTTTTTGGAAAAACCGATCTTGAGGGAAAGAGAGAGAGAGAAGGGGGAAGAGGGAAGGGGGAGGGTACGGAAAAAAACGAAAGTTTTAAATATCGCAATAATAAAGTATTTTTATTTAAAAAAAAAAAAAAAAGGAATTTTCTTTTCCAGAAATCGGGGAAACGAAGCGACTGGAGAAAAGATTTTAAAAAAAAAAAAAATTTCCCTCGTCGTTATTTTTCCCTTTTTCAAAAAAAATTCGTTTCGTTTTAAATATAAAAGTAAAAAAAAAAAAAAAAACTTTTTGCTGGAAAAACTGGATTACGATAAGATAAAAATCTTTTTCATTAAATAAATTTATTAATTTATTATTATTATTATTAAAGAACAATATTTTCTCTCTTTCAAAATCTTATATAAAAATCTATAAAAAAAAAAAAAACTCGAAAGAAAAAACGTGGCTGGAAATAAATAAATAAATAATAATAATAATAATTTATATAAATTTCATTTTCGTTTTCATTTTCAAATTTTATTTTTCTTTCTATCTTTTTTCGTAAACGTAAACTTTTAACCTTATTATTATTATTATTATTATTATTATGGTTTCAGTGACGTATTAAGAAATTTATTAATAATAATAATAATGATGATGATGATGATGATGATGATGATGATTTATGTTAAGTAAAATTAACAACAGCAAAAAAAATTATAAAAAATTTTTTCCCTACCTATTAACGTAAGTCGAAAACTCCGGAAAATTTTTTATTAAAAAAGAAAATACTAATAATAATAATAATGGTAATGATAGTAATAATAATAATTTTTATTCGGTTCGAAATAATTAAATAAAAGAAAACGTCGTAGCGCGAACGCCGTCGACCGTTCAGAACTAACTGAAGCCGTTCGTCGTACGGCGATAGCGGCGGTAGCAGGAGCACCGACGGCAGCACCGGCAGCAGAGGTGGCGGTAACGACGGCGGAAATATCGAAAATGATTTCAGCTCGAAAACGTGGGATGAATACGCAGAAGTAGAGAGGGAGGGAGGGAGTGAGCGAGCGAGCGAGCGGGGGAGGAAAAGGGTGAATGGGGAGGGAAGGGGAGGAGGAGGAGGAGCGTGCGTAACGTAACAGAAAGGGAGCGGAGAGGGGAGAGTTCCGGAGCTCGGGTTACTGACTACGTCGATCGGAATAAATCTTTTACCCAAGTTAAAACCCGATCGGACCTTGACTATTTTCTTACCCCCCCCCTCATTCCCGACCCCCCCCCAAAAACCTTCCTTTCGATTTTTCTTATCCCCCCTCACCACCAAAGCTCCTCATTCGAATCGAAATTCAACAAGTTGTTACTTTTTCCGACGGGAGAAAGTAAAAAAAAATTTTTTCTATTTTTAATTTTTCCCCCGCGTAACGCGCACGCGCACGCACCCACACGGAAACGTGCCACTAGAACGGGAGATCGTCTAACTAAAACCACGATTTGTTTTTTTTTTTTCTTTACAAAAAATAAAATAATTATCTCATCTATCTCGCGTAATCGGAGTATGGGAGGGGGGGAGAGGGATAACTCTTGTTATGTGACTGCGAGTGATTTAAACAATCATTTCCGGTTTTTCATCAATTCGTTTCCGGTTTACCTCCCTTTCCATTTTTTTTTTAACGAAAACCTTTTCGATCGGATAAACAAACAATCATTATAAACATTTACGGGCTCGCGCCCCCCTCTCGCGGGCGGGGTATGAGGGGGAGGTGCGGGTGTTTGTGGCGGAAGGAGCGGAAACTGTGGTTCGAATTATTTTTAATTAAATCCGCCATTTTTATTTAAATGAAAACAAGTCATTTTTAATTATCACGTAGTCGTGATAATAATAATATTTTTTCGATTATGCGGAAGCAGAAAAAAAGAAAAGGCGCGTAAATAAATTTAATTTATTTAAATAATAATAATAATAATAATAATAATAATAATACAATTTGCTTTTTTTTTATTATAAATACATTCGGTAACTTTACATGATTGAAATTTTTATATATATATTTATATATAACCGGATATGGGGAGGGGAAATGAAGGGGGAGGAGGAGAAGAAGGGAGGGGAGAAGGGGAAATGGAGATCGTAATTTAAAAATTTTTACCTGTTGTTTCGTTGTCTCCAAGTAATTTTTAGTTTTGTTTTTTTTTTCGTACCTTCCGGTAGATGATGACGATGATGACGTCACACGTTGATCGCTTCTCGCCATTTTTTTTTTTTTTTCGATGATGATGATGATTATATATATATATATATATATATATTTGAGTTTATGAATTTGGATATGTTAAACACCACTGAAAAAATTTAATGAATGAATGAATGAATTTTTCTTTTATCCAGTAATTCTGGAGAAAATGAAGGAGGGGGGAGGGAGGCAAAAAAAAATTTAGTTACCTTTGGAGAATTAATGGCCGCTATCGGTGGTGAAACCGGATAATAATTATTATTATCAAAAATCGGTGGAGGTTGCGTCGGATAATATAACGTGTATATTGGAAAAGGACAACCAAAATACGGTCCGGAACCTTAAAAAAAAAAAAAATGATAATGATGATAATAATAATGATAACAATGATAATAACAAAAAAATTTTTTTTAAAAATAAACTCACCGGATTATTATAACAAAAAAAAGAAAAAACAAGAAAGAAAATTTTATTTTCCCGTTTTCCCGCTCCTTTTACCCGATCTTACCTCCCTTCCCTCCCCGCCCCCCGCCTTCCCCCGACAAAAAAAATAAGAAAACAGCATCGCAAATATTGCAAGTGTACGTAATGGCGAAGAATTTTTTTTTTTCGGAATTTTTTATCCAGTCCCCAAAAAGCAAAAAAAAAAAAAAAAAAACCATTTTCCGACATGAAAAACCATGCCTCCTACCTCCTCCTCCCCCCTCTCTTCCATCTTACATACACTTTACCCCTAGAAATTTATAATAATAATAATAATAATAATAAAGTAAAAAAAATATATTTTCTTCAAACACCTGGGGCGTTAATAAATAAACGTTCGTAGGAGCTTTAAGTAAAAAAATTTTTTTTTTTTCGTGGGGGGCGGGAGAAGGGAGGCGTTCGCGTTAAGATTTTTTTCTTTTTTTAAAGGGAGTGAGGGGGAGGAGTAAAGGGAAGACGTGAAAATATTCGGGGAATCGAATCTACGGGCATAAAGCAAATGCACGATGATGACGACATCGATATTTTTTTTTTTTTTTCCCAGTTTATAAACATTTAACCGGATAAGGTTTCTCGGGTTTACTCTTCATTCCTCCCCTTCACCACCCCACACAATTTTATTCATGACGTAATCATTTAACACATTCGGTTGGATTAAATGATGACGACACCATCATCATCATCATCATCACATTTGTTTATGTATCGTGTCATGGAAGTTTTTTTTTTCTTTTTATTTGTAATTACGTACAAGTGATAACGCACGCACACGCACACTCACACGTAACACACGCAAACAAAAAAACAGTGATACTAGTATTATATTTTAATAATAAAAATAATTTTATTTTAAATATCCGTTCTGTTTTCATTTTTAAAAAAAAAAAAACGTTTTTAAACAGAAAATGGAGGGAAGGAAAGAAAAAAACGACATCTAAACGTCTCGTTTAACAACTAAAATCACTTATTTACATATAATTTATTAATTTCATCGACAGATGTCAGCAAAATCGTTTTTTCCTTTTCCCCTCGATTCCGTTATTATTGTTATTAAGTATATATATATATATTTATGTAAACAATTATTTTTGCCGTTGTTGTTGTTGTTGTTGTCGTTATCAAAATATTGATTATTATCCCATGTTAATTATTATTATTATCGTCATCATTATCACTATCGTTATTATTATTATTATTATTATTATTATTATTATTATTATTATTATTATTATTATTATTATTATTTATAAAAACGATTATAAATATTTTGCATTGATGATAAAACGTGGCATTTAATCAAAATGATTGATTTTTTTCTCGAACGGGTTTAACCTTTTATATTACTTCCGGTTTTAACGATTTCCGCCAAAAAAAAAATAAATAATTTTTTAAAAATATCATTATCATTATTTGAAAAGTTCGATTACGTGTTTACAATGTTGATAAAAAAAAAAAAAAAAAAAAAAAAAAAAAAACTTATCACCGATAAATTACGAATTCCATTCGATTTTTTAAAAATTCAATAATAATAATAATAATAATAATAATAATAATGAATTTGCTACTTGATAATGATGATAATGATAACGTATAAATCACAGCATGTTTTTTATTAATTAATTAATTAATTTTAAAAAAAATAACTTATTACTATTATTATTATTATAACTATTATTACTATTATCATCGTAAACATGTACATGTACGTGATACACGCGCACATAAATACACACACAAAACGGGCATGCATATCGAACGCGAGCACGCGCGCACACGTGCACACGTGTACCCAATTCATATTTTATTTCTTATCGATAACATAATTAATAAAATAATCGCGATCGTAACGATTTTTTTTCGAGGCTCTTTACTCGATCATTCAAACGCACGACTGCAAATAGTATTAATAATCACAATAATAATAGTAATAATAATAATAACAACAATAACAAAAATCCATTTAAACATATGGATAATAATTACACGTGATAATTTTTTTCATTTCACACATCCCTCACGTGTAGCTATTCGCAAGCATAATTAATAACAATAATAATAATAATAATAAATAAAACGTAATATCAATATATATTATTGTATAAAAAAATCATCATCATTATTATTATTATTATTATAAATATTGTCATTTACAACCCTTTGGTGCGAGATTTCGGTGAAAAAATGACTTTGAGACTTTTCGCAAAAAAAAAAAAAAATTTAATTCATTATTATTATTATTATTATTATTATTATTAATATTAATAGTATTATTACTATCATTATTATTAATCATTGACATGATCGATAGATAACGTATAATCGATAACTGATAAGATAAATCAATATCATATTTATTTATTTATCAAATATTCCATGAAAAGTTTGTAGAGAACAAAATTTAAAAAAAAAAAAAAAATGGCGGGGAAATAACGTGACGTCAAATTTTTTTTCTTTATTATTATTATTATTATTATTATTATTATTATTATTATTATTTAAAATAGCTATACCAACATAACAAATCGAAAAACAAAAAATTAATTTATTAATTAGTTCAGTCTCGTTAATGATTGATTGATTGATTAATTAATTAAATGGGTATTAATATCACACATGACGTCACGTAACGTTTTTTTTTGGAGAGAGGGGGAGGGCCCTTCCCTCCCTTCCCTCCTCCTCCTCCTCCTTTTAGAACCTCCCCACAATTAAAAGTTTGAAATTTTTGGGGGGGAGGAGGGGAGAGACGACGAGAGAGAGAGAGAAAAAGAGTCTTGTCTCGTTGGCAGCTTTGAAATAAAAAAAAGAGCATCATTCATTACAAATACGAATAATATCAATAATAATAATAATAATAATAATTTAATAAGTTTTTATGTACATAATTTATGTATATATATATATATATATATATATATATATATATATATATATATATATATTATTAATATGAGTATGAATTTTCATTTGTTATGCTTTCATTTTTTATATATAAAAAAAAAATTTGACGATCTCAAAATAAAAAAATCAAAATGGCTACAAATTCGCTCACGTCATTTTTCACCTTCTTGGTTTTGTTTTGTTTGTTTGTTTTTGCCGAAAAGCAAAAAAAGGAAAAACTTAAATAATTATATATAAATAATAATAATAATAATAATAATAAACGCACAAATAGAAAGTTTAACCCACATCAGGAAAGAACCCAGGAACTGCAAAAGTAGCAATCTGAGGAGTTGGCCATCGTTTGGCTCCTTGCACGGCTGCCGTCTCCAGAGGGAAAGCTTGCTCCCAAGATCTTTTCACACCCAGTACACCCATTGGAGTTAATTGCGGAGTCATTTGAGGGAAAACGACGGAGGAGGGAGTCGGAACGGATGGGAAACCGGGTTTTGGAAACATCGGATTTGCAACGACTCGGGGAGGAACGTTCGGATGAAAGAAATAAACGCTAGGATGAGATGGAGTCGAATAAGGAGAATACACGTCGGATTGCGTCGGTATCGTTTCCGGTTCCGCACCTTTCGGTTTTACCAAAGTTTCTCCCGCGTTCGTTATGTTTCCGGGAGAGGGTTTGAACGACTCGTCGGACGACGTCCACGGATAATTATTTGACGTTATGGGATAAAGACCTTTCGGATGTGGATGTTTGTTTATGAAAGAAGCCGCCGCGGCTGCGGCCGCGGCCGCCGACAGTTGCTGAGGGTGTTGCAATCCGAAGGGATTAAATAAAAAAGGATTCGCTTGTACGAAAGGCATGAGAGACACGGGAGACGGTTCGTAGTAAGAAAGGAGAGTAGAAGAAAGTGGCACACCCATCCCTGGAATGTTGTTTTCAATACCTGGATTGATGACGGGTGTTGCTTTGGGTGACACGTGACCGCTCGTTAAAAACGCGTTCATGTCGTCGCCGCTACATTGAAATACTTCAACGTATCTTTGCTTTTTACCAAAATTCATGTATCTATGATGACAATGATTCGCCGCTTGACTCGCCGAGACTTCGGAATCCATTTGTATGAAAGCTTCACCACTGGGCTGACCCTAAAGGTACCAAACAAAAATCGAATGAGCCCTACTAACATCTTGAATTCTTTTCGAATTGATAAATTTTACTCACGTGAACATTGTAAACCATGTGAACACCTTGGAGAACGATATTGTTGGCATTATCACCTAAAAAATCTAATATGTGTTCGACTTGAGCTTCGTAGGGCAAACCTCTCAACCTAATGCAATCTTTTTTAGTGCCAGACGTGATAACGTGTTGCGGTACGGCCGCCGGAGGTATGGGAGCAACTAACGGTAACTGTACAGCAGGTACTCTGGGCTTGGACTCTTGAGCTTTTCTTAAAACCTAAAACTTTATGAGTTAGCCCGAGCAAAAAAAAAAAAAAAGTTTATCTTCCCCCTTGTCCCCCCCGGGGAATAATTTCAATTAAAACAAACATATAGATATCATTTCGACTAACTTGTTCGACTTCCGCCGGCGTGCTACGAAACAATTCAATGTATCTGGTACCTATGAGTTCTTTGTGCTTGCTGAGAGCTGCTATGGCTTCGGATTCGTGTATGAATTGAACGAATGCATCTCCGGTGGATCTTCCGTCGGGTTTTTTAACGAACAATATCCCATTTTCACCGTCGAATATATCGCAAGATTGTTCGCCTTCTCTAAAGAAATCTATCTGAAAATAAGACAGAATTGTATCAAAAATTATAAAACAAAACAAAACAAACAAGAACAATATGAGAAATTCGATCGGTAACAAACGATTGGACAACCGTTAATAGAACAACAACATGTTTATCCTATAAATAGATATAAGGTCAAATTTTAAATGACGTATTGTTAATTATTATTATTATTATTATTTAATAATGAGCCCACAAAAATCGTTCTCTCTCTCTCTCTCTCACTCACTCTGTCTCTCTTTCTCCCCAATCACATAAATATATAAAATATTATTTAAAAAAAAAAAATTTGACGCGTTGTCGTCCTTGATTAATAATAATAATAATAACAAAAACAACAACAACAACAACTATCATCTACCTCCACGACGTTTATTTATTTTCAATAAGAAATTTAAATCTCATATTTAAACGTGGCACCTCCTCCACACACGCGCACACGCACACGCACGCACCCCCTACCCCTACCCTTCCCCGTCGTGACATCCTTTAACCTTACTTTTAAGGGTATATCGCGCCGGATTTTTTTTTTTTTTTTTTTTTGGGTATTTAACCTTAATAATTACCCGTTCGAGTGTTTGTTGTTGTTGTTTGTATTCGATTTCAGTTTGGTATTTTTTTTTTTTTTTTTTTTGTATTAATAAGGTTTAAACCTTAAATTGTTGTTTTTTTTTTTTTTTTGGTTGCAAAAAAAAACAAAGTTATATTTGTTGTGTACATGTACCTTGTTTTCTCTCTCTCTCTCTCTCTCTCTCCCCCGATTAGGAACCGTTTCGAATTACTCATTGGTAAATAAATAAATAGAAGGACGAAATTTAAATTTGATTTCGATAAAAAAAAACCGTTAAAACCTGAAATCGACCAACCGACAGGATTTGATTTTTTTTTTAAATTACCATTCGATGAATAAATTTTGTTGCTGTCGTTCGTTAATCGATTGTTGTTGTTGTTTGTTTGTTTGTTTGTTTGTTTACCTTCGCGAAAACAATCTTTCCAATTTTTTTCGTATTTGTTGTTTTCAAAAAAAAAAAAAAATCAATTAATAATCGATAAATCTCATCGGTGGGGAAAAATATGAAAATTAACGAGAGAATGAGTTAAACATAACGCGGCGGGATTTTTTTACGATGCGAATAACAAACGAACGAACGAACGCGCTGTAAAAAATCTCAACTTAAGATGATAAGGCTTATCTGCTTCGAGAGTGAGAGAGAGAGAGAGAGATTTTGGTCAAGGGCGCTAATTATTAACGACGAAATTTTCCTTCCCCCTCCCCTCTCTCGGGTTCCCATAATTTTTCCCCCGTGTCTCCCCGAAAATGTGCAATACAGGTAGAATTCGATACTCGCGGAAAACAAAATTTTTCGATTTCCCCGCCCGCACTCCGCCCCCTCGGAAAAATCGCAACACACTTTCTGCTGACCGGCGATCGATAATTACATAATAAGTAAATGTACGTATCGATCGATGGATCGATCGATCGATCGATTGATTGATTGACTGATTGATTGACTGACACGATGTTTCTATTTTTTTAAACGATGACCGTTTTTTACCCTCGAACGAACCGAACCGACGCAGCAATTTTACTTCTTCGCACCCTGACGACGGGTATCGTTTCGATATATCGATGAATCGATATATCGATCGATGTATCGATTTAATACGACTTACCACTTGTTTGGATGAGCATTCGTAGGGGAGTCCTCTCATTCTAATAATGATTCCTCTCTTGTTGAGAAATTGTTGAGCTTCGTTTGTGAGTACGAAATCATCTCTTTGATTTCTAATCAAAATCTGTTGTATTCTATCTGTCATGGCGGCGGCGGCGGCGATTTTCATTTGATATTTCTTATAACTATTATTATTATTATTATTACTATTACTATTGATTTCGGAAAGTTTTTTTTTTTTTTCTCTCTCTTCCTACTCTTCCTCGTCGTTTTCTCTTTTTTTTTATCTTTCCATCTGTAACCGAAAAAAAAAAAAAAAAAAAAAAAAATGTAATCGCGGTAACTTTTATATATACATATGCACATATTTACAAGTAGAGGAAAAAATTATTATTATTATTATTATTTCTATTGTGATAATGATGATGATGATGATGATGATGATGATGATTATAATAAAATAATTTTTGTTATAGTGAATCGAATCGAATCCGATTTTTTTAAACTTTTCTCGCGTTATTTATGTTGAGTTCTTCGTAAGAAACATAACCTTTGACCTATTTTTATCTCGTGGGTTTTTATAATTTAAAAAAAAAAAAAAGAAAATCACGACGACGCATTTTGAAATCGGGGAGAGGGGGGAGGGGGAAATCGAAAGTGTGAAATCCGGCGGGGTGTTTTATGCTTACCTTATGAAAAATTACTTATATGAAAATTAACACAAATTTTAAATTAAAAAAAAATTGAAAAAATTCACGAGACATAACACAACACAAAACCGTTAAAAAAAAAAAAAAAATAATAATAATAATATATATATACGGATTTAAAATTTAAAAAAAAAAATTAACCTTAATTTAAGGTTCTTATTATTATTATTATTCTTGTTCACTCTACTACCGCACGTTTCCTACTATATTATTATTCAGGTGCGTTTAATAAGTATTTTTTTTTTCCACATTCGATGTCATGCCTGATTTCAACTTTTTTTTTTTTTTTTTTATACTTTTTCCTAACACGTCAGCGATAATGATTCGAAACGATTTGCTGTTCTAGGAAATTTTTATTTTAACAAATTTTTTTTTTTTTTTTTAAGTCGTCGTCGAAGAAAGTAAGGGAAAAAAAAAAATTAATATTTTTGTAGCTTTTGTTATTTTTTTTAAAAATATTAATAAATACTTAATCAGCACCGTAATAATAATAATAATAATAATAATAATAATAATTTCGATTATTAAATAATCGAATCGAAACGATTTTTAAAAATATGGGTAGGAATGAATAAGAATTTTTTTTATTTAATACACGGCAGCCATTTTGAAACGGTCAACAGCGTATAAACACTTACACACACATATTTCTCACATTTCTTTTTTATTAATAATAATAGTTTTAACGTACCTGTTTATTTATTTATTTATTTATTTATTATATTTATTCATTTTTATTTTATTAAAAGAAAATTCCGCACTTTTTCATATATATTTGTAATTATTTGTCAGCCATTGCATTAACACACACACACACAGACGCGCGCGCGAGTCTACCGATTGTTATAATAAATGAAATTTTTTTTTTTCTCTCTTTCTCTCTCTCTCTCTCTCTCTTTCATCAGATTAAAACCGAAAAAAAAAAAAAAATTGTTTAATTTTACCGACGCGATAAGAAAGCTGAGACTGGACGAAAGCAAAAGAGAACTTGTTTGAAAAAGACCTTTTTCAACAATTTTTTTGTGTGTAAAGCTGCGTTTACACCGCGTTATAAACGACGCTTGAAACTAAAAAAAAAAAAAAAAAAAAATTTTAACGAACTTTTTTAATTTTTTCTCTCTCTCTCTCTCTCTCTCTCACTCTGTATAGCTTTATCAATGTTGAGCGCACTAGTCGTGACGTAATTGAAAATAGTCATACGTTTTTATATAAAGATGGCGTCGATTTTCAAGCGATCTGATTGGTCGATCGACGCAAGGCGGTTTTCGGTTTTATAATTTCTAGAAAAAAATGGAAAAAACGCTTTTTCTCGTATAATCTCGCGATTGAGATTTCGCATACTTTTTTTTCGGTTTTTTGGCTGTAGCGTGTGTAAATGATTGAAATGTGATTCGTTTTTAGTTTATAATTAATATTTATTAATGCGAAATTAATAATATCGATGGTAAAACTATTATATTTATGTATTTATTTGTTAAAAAAGAAAAAATTGTGTCTTGTGGTAATGAAGTAACCTGTGTACTGGGTAAAAAATGAAAATGTCATAATGTAATTATTTCATTTTTTGCGTGAGTTTTACATCTTGAAATATTGTTATGGTATTTATTAATCAAATGTTGACAATCAACGATTAAATTTTTAACTAAAATACCTTTTTTTTTTTGTTCTTTCTTTCAGTTTATATATATATATATATATATATTTACTTGGCATTGACATGAGAGAGAGAATGCAGCAAAAAGCAAATAATAAACAGGAAGAATAATTATAACAAGATCAACAACAACAACAACAACTATGTTTAGGCTAAATACCTTTTTAATAATTTTACTCGAAAACATTTTATATGGATTTATAATAAGGTACATTAAGGTTTATTTCAATATACTTTACACTATTATACATACTATATGTTGCATGTAAGTATTCATGCATATGTTTTATAATGTGTTGAGAAAGAACTTCTTAATTGATTCCTTTTCTTTTCTAGGTTTACCTTTTGAGGGGAACAATAACGTTGAAGGATATGTTGGATTTGGATGGATTGATTTGAAAGTGGGGAATACATACGATGATGATTGCATGCAAATGGAGTCGGTTTTGTTCTTTCAAATGAATTAATTTATTGATTTTATTGACAAGGAAGATGATCGATCGATGAATACAATCAATACAATTTTTTAAGAAAATCTGACTTGGTGAGTTCGGTGTAAACTACATTAAATCCTTATCTCTCTGTCGTAGAATGATAAGAATATTGGTTGGTTACTATTGGCAGCTAAAAAGTTATTAATACGTGTGGTGCATTATTAACTTTTGTTTTTATTTATTTATTTTTATTGCCTTTTTGCGTCCTTGACTATCTTTTTCTCTCTTTTTTTTCTCTTTCCCCCCCCCTCTCTCTCTCTCTCTCTCTCTCATTTGTGTGTTTTCATATATGCAACTGAACTGCAATTTTTTTTTAAGATTAGTAGACCTCTTCGTTCTATCATTATCTCTTAATTGCTAATTTTTTTTCTTCTTTTTTTTTTTTTTTTTCCTCTTTTTCTTCTTATACTAATTATTTTTTTGTCATGATGCACTTCGACATTTGTTATGTTTATATGTAATTTTAGGCCATTTGCATAGTGCAAAACATGTAATAACGAAGAAAAATATCATTAAAACAAACAAAAAAATTTTACTTTTTTTTTTTTTTTTTTAGAGTGAAGAAAGAAATCACGTTGAGAAAGGATGTTTGTTTGTTTAAAATAAACAGAAAGAAAGAAAAGAATAGAAAGGAAAGAGCAAACGAATGCTAAACAATAAAGAAGACAAACGACGAACAAACAGAGGACATGTCATCGTTCTATAGAACGACTTGCTCAGGCTTATTTCAAGTTTAAACACCCTTTGAAACATACAAACGCGTGGTTGTTGTTAATAAAAAGCCAATGGCATGAAAAATTGCAAAGTCAAACGAGCAAACGAACGAACGAACGAACGGAAAAAGGCGTTCGCGAAGAACTTTAAACCCGACTATGAACAAAAAAAAAAAAAAAAAAGAAAAGAAAATGATGGAAAGGAAGTTTTTATTAAGACCCGAGGTGCTGACGGTGTTGATTATTTAGGTATGATTTTTTTTTTTTTTTTTCAAGGTCGCGCCAGACAAAATATCACATTTCACAGTCGTTTTATAATGGCAACGCAAGCATTTTATTTCAAAATTTTTTTTTTTTTTTTCTTTTTTGTTTTTTTTTTTTTTTTTCCATTTCTTTCAATCGAACACCATCAATGGTGTGGTGGTGGTGGTGGTAGTGGCGGTGGTGGTAATAATAATGGTAATGGTAGTGTCGTGGTGTCGTCAACCGTTTTATTCGACCGACGGCGGCCATCTTGAAATTTTAAATCGCATTATAATTTAAACGCGACGGTTGTTATTGTTTTCCGCGCGAAACTAATGACATCTATCGATAAAATTAATAAATTATTACGCGGTCATTAAATTCTCATTTAAAAAAAAAAATCATTTTATTTTATTTATTTATTTATTTATTTTTTTTTTTAAACAAAAAAAAAAATGATAATTAATTTTTGTTTTGACAACAACGAAAAAGAAAAGAAAAACAAATTTTTTTAAAAATTATCATTATTATTATTATTATTATTAATATGTACAAATATATTAAACCTTACATCGTTTAAACAAAAAAAAAATACACATAAATTTAATTAACAGTATTTTCTTCTCTAGTTTTCTTTTTTTTTTTTTTCTTTTTTTTTTCATTTTTTTTTATCATTATTATTATTATTATATTTTTTTTTTACTATTATTTTTTTTCTGTAGAAAAATAATTTTATTTATTTATTTATTTATTTTTTGTAAATAGTTTATTTATTTATATTTTTTGTTTAACTACACCACACACATTGTAATAAACTAGTAAGAAGAAAAAAAAAACAATAATGTATATATATATATATATATATATATATATTTAAACAAAAGGAAAAATATTTTAAATATTTAAATTGCGTTTCGAAGCGTTTAAATAATTGTTTTTTCGTGTGTGTGTGTGTGTGCGCGCGCGTGCGCGCGTGTTTAAATATATATATATATATATTTCATACGTAAATACAATGATAACGATAAGGGGAGGAAAAAAAATATATATATATTTAAAAAATTATCATTATTATCAAGTGGAGGAAAAATGTCGCACTCGGAGGGGAAACATGGAAGAGGAAAGAAAAGGAAAGGAAAGGAAAGGAATGAAAAGGAAGAAAAGGAAAGAAAGGAAAGGAAAGGATTCTGCAAACGACAACGAACAAACAAGAATAACAAAAAAATTAAAAATAATAATAATAACAACTTTTTGTTACTTTCGGTCATTCGATAAATATTACGCGTTGTATATATATAATTGTTATTATTATTATTATTATTACTATCATCATCATTATTTCACTTTTTAAGTGATAAAAAAATTGCTAAAAAAAAAAATGAACGTTCGAAGAGAGTTTGGCACTTTGAAAAAAAAAAAAAAAAAAAAAAAATCACAAATCTACTGCCACGAACTGCACACCCTCTTCCAATTGTCATTATTGCTTTTTTTTTAATATTTAATTTAATTAATTTAATTATTATTATTATTAATAATAATATTATTGTCGTCGTGTTTGTAGTTACGAGGTAACGATTGGATTTTGTTTTTAAAAAATAATTGTAACGAGAAATTATTTAGTAGGGGGAAAATGGATGGGGGAGGGGAAAGGGGAAGGGGGAAAAGGGGGAGGAAAAAGCGCGGGAATATTTTTTTAAAAAGAAAATGGCAAACGAAGCCGACGTTTTTCATTAATTCGATTCAATTAAATTAAAAAAAAAAAAAAATTAAATTATTTCTTCTTTTTTTTTTTAAGTTCTTCGTGAATCAATCTCGACGTCGTTTGCTGTAAATAAAAAAAAAAAAAAAAAAAAAAATTAATTAATATCGATTTAGGAACACTTGAATTAATTATTATTATTATTATTATTATTATTATTATTATTATTATGAATAAAATAGCAGAAGCTTTATTTATTATGTCTGATCGTGTGTGTATATATGTGTGTGTGTGTGTGTGATGATTCTGTAATGAAAAAATGACCGTTAAAAAAATAATTGTTTTTTTTTTTTTTTTTGTATTATTTTTCCAGAGAGTGCTTCCAGGCACTTTTTACTCCATTTTACTCCATTTTTTTTTTTTTTTTTTTGGAAAGAAAGAAAAGACAGAATCGAGAAGAATAATAATAATAATTATTAACTTTTTTTTTTGTTTTGTTTCAGATCCAAGCAAGCAAAAAGAAAATTAAATTCGTCGAATGATACAACGCATATATTATTGTTACGAGGCGATGACGTCATAACGTCAAAAAAACGTTCGCACGTGAAAATCCGCGAGTGACGCGGTAAAAAAAAAAGGCGCGGAAATTTAAAAACGCCTTTTGCCGATCCGTTTACGTTCGTAACGGTTTTTTATATTTTTCAATTCATCGTGCGAACGCTCTTAAGAAAAGACAGATTTGGAAGAAAAGAAAATAATAAAAAAAAAACAACCAAAAAGAAAAAGAAAAGGAGAAAAAACGAAACAGAGAGAGAGACAGATGATATATGAAGAAAAATTCTGAAAAATAAAAATATTAAATAATCATAATAATAATAATAATAATGATGTTGTGAGTGATGATGAGACAATAAGGAAAACGATGAGGATGATGACGTATTACGTGGTGGTACGTTCAGAAATTTATTTTTTTTTTCACTTTTCAAAAAAAAATTTTTTTTTTTTTTAATTTCGTTCGCAGGCATTTTAAAAAGCGATTTTTTTTTTTTTTTAATTTTTTGTCGTGTGAATGAGAAAAATTAGAAAAATTTGGCGGCGGACAGATTGAAAAATCGAAGAAGAAAGTTTCGATTTTTTTTTTTTTTTGTTAAAATAATAATCGAATATCTTCGATTAGCCACAAAAGAATTAAATTTGTTTTCTGAAATCTTTCTTACCGAAAAAAAATTATTCTCTCAACAGTTTCCGGTTTTATATATATATATAAATTTTTTTTTATATAATTTTTTTAATTTTAAATATTTTTTTTTTGTTTTTTTAATTATAAGATATAGATTTTTATTTATCGGTTTCCCAAGGAGGGGATGTGAGCGTGGAGGCAAAAATTGTAAGAAAAAGAAAATGGAAACGGTGATGGGAAAATTCGTCATTTCCGGTCGAAACCCAACGGATGGAAAAATAATAAGTCGTCGTGTGTGTTTGTCGAATGAGAAGAAAGAAAAAAAAAAAAAAAAGGAAATTATGTCAAAATAATATTTGATCGGCCTCGTGAAAAAAAAAAAAAAAAAAATTCAAATATGGCGGTCGAGTTGTTGAGCAACGTAACGAATTCGAGGATAACGTGGTGTCGGATTTAAATTTTTTTTTTATAAAAATTATTGAAATTCATAAATTGTAAAAAAAAATTTTTTTTTTTTTTTACAAAATCGTAAATATTTAATGCATGTATGGCAGAGTTCATTTCAGGTATGAAAAAAAAAAAAAAAAAAAAAAAAAAAGAAAAGTCAGTCGTCGCGATTCGTCTTGTTTCACAATAATCGAATCCGTATTTCGAAATTTTTTACTGTTCGTGTTTGTGACGTCAAAAAAAAAAAAAAAAAAAAGATGACTAGAAAAGTCAAGCGTAGGAATGGGGAGACGAACGACAGCAAAAAAAAAAAAATTATTTCCCGTAATAAACTGAACCGAATTGTCCGAAATTATTCGAATTGTAATTATTGTAATTATTGTAATTATTATTATTATTATTATTATTATTATTATTGTAGTTGTTGTAATTGTTGTAGTAGTTGTTGTTGTTGTTATTATTATTATTACTGACATAAGTATTTTTAACACGTTTTCGCGAATCGAAATCGCTAAAATCGTACGGGGATTTGGTTGTTGTTTTCCTATTGAAAAAAGGTGCGTCGAATGGATTTTTTGTCGTTTGTTTGTTTGCGTAGTAATAATTGTTGTTATTGTTGTAGTTGTTGTTGTTGTTGTAGTTGTTGTATTTGGGTGTAGTGTTTTTTTGATACTGTGGCGGTGAATAATAAGGGGAAGATGTACGGAAAAAATCGTTAAATATATCTCTCGCGTTCGCGGTTGTTTTCGGGGTGCTACTGTAGGGATTGGGTTTCGGTTTCGAATATGTCGTCGGAGTGTAATAAGAATTGGGTTTGTTTTTGGGTGTCGAAGAATATGTCGAACTGTAATAGGGATTACTATTAGGTTTGGATTTGGGTGGCGTAGAAGAATACGTCGGAGTGTAGTAAGGATTGGGTTTGGATTTGGGTGGCGTGGAAGAATACGTCGGAGTGTAGTAAGGATTGGGTTTGGGTTTGGGTGGAGAAGGGGGTCGATAGGTAGAGGTATAATATGGATTTGGTGGTGAGCTGATTGGTGGTTTTTTTTGTGTGCTGTAGTTGTTTGGAAAAATCCTGTTAAAAAAAAAAATAAATAATTACTATTATTATCATTAATATTATTATCATTGTCATTTGAATCGAACTCGGATTCGTAATATGGACGTTCAATGTTTTTTTTTTTTGTTGCAGATTTTAAATTTTAACATAACGGGAGACGTATTCGAAGAAGAAGAAGAAGAACCTAAACTTACCTCTGAGTTGATGAGTTTGGGTAGGCTACTATCGGCCTTGGTTGAGTTGCAAAATTTTCACTATCGTCTCTTCTGTAATACTGAGGGTTTTGACTATAGTCAGGTATTATGTTTTCGTGTTCGGCCACGCATCTTCCGTTTATGCAATACTGGAATAAAAATCAAAAAAGGGATTAATTCGTTAACGTGGAAACCTTGATGGGAGCACGAAGAATGTATCAATCAATCTACTTGTCCGTCGCCGCACGGAGAACCTTCCGCTGCTGGTCTGTATGCCACGCAGTAACCCGAACCGGAATCGAAGCAAAAGAGTTGAGAACAAACTCTGTCGTCTTTCTGTAATTTACAAAAAAATGAAGAAATGAGAGGGCGTGAGAAAAGGGAGGAGAAAAAAGGCGGGAAGGGGGGGGGGTCAAATGGAAGATACTCACGAAACAAGCACTCGTTCCTCTGTCTTTTCGACATTGCGCGTCCAAAGATAAAAGTTTTCCAGGAAGAACTCTCGGAAGGCTTTCGTCTTCGTGAGGAGAATTAAATAGGCAAGTTGCCGTGTCACCGCTGGAAAATTATTATTATTATTATTAATGAATGTATTCATTTGTTTTAATAATAATTTTTTTATTTATTTACTTTAGGAAATGATGAAAACTGGCAACGCTGCAACTGGACCACTTGAATCCTTTTTCCGTGTGACGAAGATCGCTCATTATGAAACCATCTTCCCACCGGCATTTTTCAGCTCCGGGACCTCCGAGGTAACTTGGTGGTGGGGAACCGTCGTGTACGGCGCCCAACCTTTAAAAATTTTTTATTTTTTTAATTTTTAATCGATATCGATCGATCGATTTATTTATTCGATTTTATTCGTTTCGCGATCGATTACTTACAAGTGACCGACTTCGTGTGCGGCTACGATTATACCCGAAAATCCCCCCGTGTCTTCTATGATGGCGACGCTGTTGACTTTTTCTAACCTTTTGTTGACGACGCAAGCACCACCGACGTAGGCGAAACCTAATGACACGATCAATCCATCATTTTGATTTATTTACACCCCCCCCCCCTTTTTTTTTAATTCATTTTAATATATTCTTTTCCTACCTTCCATTTTCTTTTCTTTTTTTTTTCTTTTTTTTAAATTCTTATTACGACCCTGACCGTATTAACACACAGGAATGATTAAACAATTTCGATATTTAAACGTAACATTGAAAGAGACTAGCTTTTAATTAATATTACAAAAAAAAAAAAAAACTATTAAGTTCGATTTCGAACGCCGCCATTTTGTGTTTTGTACAAATACGCCGTTCATTATTCATTTTTCATTTTATTTTTTCGTGGAGGGAGGGGGTAGGGGAGGGAAGGGGAGGGGGAAAATAAGAACAAGCGTAATAACTTATTACACGAGTTATTTATTTATTTATTTTTTACGTTAATTAATTATAAGATCACGGAAAAATTAAAAATGGCAACGATTCGTAAGCTTATTAATACGAGGAGAAGAAGAAGAAGAAGAAGAAGAAAAAAAAATATGTAAAAATTAAGCCGATTAATTTTTTTTTTTTTTTTTTTTCTTACTGTTTACACGATGATGAACGTAATAATAATAATAATAATAATAATAATAATAATAATGATAAAACTTGTGCAATAAAAAAAGAAAAACGCTGAGTTACCATTATTATTATTATTTTTTTAAAATTAAGTTAACGAAAATTTTCGACGGACGAAAAGCCATCGCGATGGTTTTTTTTTTTTTAATCATAAACGGAAACGGAAACGGAAAACGTTATTGTGTTTTCCCTTGTTGCATTTTTTACCGGGGTTGCTATCGTTGTCGTCGTCGTCGACGACGTCGACTTGTTTCCAAGCAACTTTTTCTTTAAAAAAAGTCACAGTAATAAAAATAATTTGATTAATCGTCCCGTAAAAAAAAAAAAAAAAAAAAAAAAAAAAAACTCAAAACGCGTACATAAAGGAATAATGCGTGCGTTAGTTAGTGCGTATAAAATTACTATATTAAAACAAGAGTGACAATTAACAACAAAATGGCGGCGTAGCGAATCGTTATTATTATTATTATTATTATTATATTACCGTCCATTACGAGTTAAAAACGTGTTTTTTTATTTTTTATTTATTTTTATTTTTTTCTCTCGGAAAATTTTTTTTATTACTCCGGTTAAAAAAAAAAAAAATTTAAATTAAACGCATTAATAATAATAATAAATTATTAACGATTCGCCGGTCGGTCGGTCGGTAATAAAAAAAAAAAAGAAAAAAAATTTTTGGAAGGCGAGGGGAGGGGGGGGGAAATTTGAAAATATATAATAAACGATTATAGATAGTATTGACGATGATGAGAGCAAAAGCAAACAAATAAAAAGGAAAATGAAAATCGTGCGATTAATAATAATAATAATAATAATGAGTTAACCGGTAACCGAATAAAAATTTAGTCGTTAATAAAAAAAAATTAGTCTTAAGGCAAAGCGACATTGAAAAAAGCATGCGAAATAATTTTTGGAAAACTTACCATTGAAACAACGAGACTTATCATACAAAAAGCGAGAGAAAAGTTACAAGAATATATGTGCTCGGACAATATGGCGGCTAAAACCAACAAAAAAAACAGAAAAAGTGACGGAACTAAGTAAAAGAATGTCGAAAGAAAGGAAAAAGAAAGAAAAAAAGGAAAGATGATGGGAAGAGAAAAAAAAATCATCGTAGACGAAGGAGGTTGATGAATTCTTTGAAATCAAAGAAAAACCATGGAGAAAGAGAAAGAGAGAGAGAGAGAGAGAAGAATTTCCGTTAAAAATTTAAATTCGTTTTCTTAAAAAAAAAAAAAAGAAGAAGAAGAAAGAGTTTAATGCCGTTATTTATTATTATTATTATTATTATAGATTTCCGATACGATCGCCATTTAAAAAAAAGAAAAAAAAAACGTGTCATTAACGTTACTTAATTTTTTTTTTTTTTTTTTTTTTTTTTTATCAACGAGCGCGCATATGAATAATTTAAAAGAGAGAGAGAGAGAGAAAAAAAAAATACATTTTTTTTTTTGTGACCTTTCAACTATTGTCGATAAAAAATAACGTTTGTCCCCGACATAATTTTTTTTTTTTTTACATATTACTATAAATTATCGTAAAAAAAAAAAAAAATAGTAATAATAATAATAATAATAAACATAAAATGTAGATTTTCGTACCGTGATTCATTATCTTCTGACACGTTTATTTTAAAATTAATCAAAGGCGATTTCGGAGTCTTCATGAATAATAAACCGAATCGATTTATAATGTGGGAACGACATTGGAAAAAAAAAAACACAACCGGAAACGCGGTGAAAATTATACTTTTGTGAAAAAAAGTTTCGAAGATGCAAAAAAAAAAAACATATACATGTTTTGCGTGGCAAAGCGTGACGGTAAAATGGGTGACGTGGTAATAGAAAAAAAATTTTGCATCGGTGCGTGATGACAAAAGAGAAAGAAAAGAAAAGAAAAGAAAAAAAAAGAAGAAGAAAAACAAGATGAAAACCCATATTTGTGGATATATAAGAAAAATTAACGTGGCAATAAATGGGTGCGTCGATGTACACGTATAAGCAAACGACGTGTGCAGAGAACAGCGAAAGAAGTTCTAGAAAGATCGGCGAGCGTGTGTTTGTGTGTGTGTGCGCGCGCGGGTGTTTTTCGTACCCGTTTAAAGGAAAACTCACCTGCTGTGCCTCGGTTGCACGCGTCATTTGCGAATTGTCTTCTACACATATCTAATCTGTAATAATGAGATACTCATTAGTGTTGACTTGAAACAAAACAAACAAACAAACAAACGAACAAACGAAAACAAAACAAATTTCGATTTTTTTCCATCCATTCTTCGACAAAATATTCTTCGCCGTCGCTACCGTCGTCGTCAACAAACTCCAAAAACAAAACGATATAACCGGATAGGGGTAAAAGGGGAAGTTAAGGTATCGGGGAAGGGAGGGAGGAAGGAAGGAAGGGAGGGGGTTAAACTCAATCATCTCGCTTTCGATTGTTAACCGCATACCTTAAATTTTGTTTAATATTCCAAAAAAAAAAAAAACCAAATCACCTAAAAAAAAAAAAAATCGCCATCGCACTATGTACATAAATAATAATAATAATTATTATTATTATTATTTAATTAAAAAAGTTAATAGATTATGGTTAGGTTCGAATCCCCTTAAAATAATAATGGTAATAATAATAATAATAATCCGACATCCGTTTTTAACAAGAAGACGTTTTTATACGACGTACCAGCGGTTCCCTTTGTGCACCTTCCACCTTTTCTTCTTCTACACATGTCGTACCTAAATCGAACGGAATAATAAAAAAATTTAAAAAAACAATAATAATAATAATAATAATAAGGAACGGAACGTGTGAACGCAACAGGACGAATAAAACGAGACGAAAGTGATTTCCATAGAGAAAAAAAAAAAAATTCGTATCGTGTTCTCGTTAAATGTACGCGTCGCGTTTTTTTTTTTCTTCTTGTAATTACGTAACGTTAATTACTCTATGATATCTATAATTGTAACCTCGTAACTTTTGCATAAAAAATGACTGTCAACGTCGTCGACGTCGACGTCGTCGTCGTCGTCATCGTCGCCATCATTATCGTCCCATTTAAAACTGTCAAATTCGTATAAAAAAATTAACAAACGCAAAAAAGTGATGGTAAAAAAAAGAAAAAAAAATCGTTACGTGTTCGATTTGCGTTTAATTAAACGGATAAATTACCGTACATAATTAATTATCATTATCATCATCATCATTTATGTATGTATGTATGCATTTAAATGCAAATGGCGCGCGCGATCGGTTTAAATTAGCTGTAATAAAATTTTTTTTTTATTTACTATGCTGCACTCTTATCCGTAATGTAGAAGAATTGACATTTTGTCTTTGAGTATTAAAAAAATTTTCAAATCGCAATTTCTACTGCTGTATCATCGATATATCGATATATCGATCGATCTATCGATTAGGTTTAGACTTACTTTGTTATGGCGACTGCAATGTCGTAAACGGGCAGTCTTCGCTCCCTGAATAAATATTTTCCCATGTCTGTGAGTGCGGCTGCCGAATCAATGGCGTCTCTTCCGACTCTGTTTCTTTCTAAATATGGTGTCGCGTCGCGTCCCTTTTTTTTTTCCCCCAAAAACAGGAAATAAGTTTTTTTTAAAGAAAATTTATAAAGGAACGGGATAGGGTTCCAGAAAAAAAAGAAAAAGAAAACTTACTCTGGAAATGATGATTCCAGCAATGCTTATCCTTATTTTTGGACCTTTGAGAAGTTTATACCTAAGATCGACTCCGTTCCAAAATGATACGAAATATCGTTTTATTTGAACGTTGTCACCTCCGTGCAACCTTTTTTTCGAAAAACAGAAGAAAAAAAAAGATGGCGGAATATAAAATATCGAAAAGGAGGGGGGAGGGGGAAGTTTTGTCGTACTCACCGATATCCATCGTAATCCACAATGACTAGAATTTCTGGAAAAATAACGTAGGGTGCTTCTCTTTTACCACGTATGCCACGTTTCTTTCTCGATTTCGTTGCCAAACTATCCGGCTCCATGAAAGCTGAAACGGGGGGAAAAGTTGTTTTTTTTTTCGTTTTTCTTTGGGGGAAAAAATGGGGGGAACGGGGGTGATGGGGACTGGGAAATTTACCATAATCGCTGTATTCGTCCTCTTCGGTTGTTTTCGATCTTTTGTAAACGATGTGTTGATGATATTTTTCATCGTTTACTCCGCGTCTCCTCCTCCTTCGTTTCCGTCTCCTCTTTTCCGAATCTTTAATTTTTTTCCCACCGTCTACTCCCACGTCATTTTCAAAATCTTCGTTTTCCGCATCCAAAAACATTTCGTCATCGTTGGGGGAAACAAATTGACGAACGGATGAGGGTACGGGTTTCACGACTAAATCGTGTCCGATCGTACCTTCCTGTTAATAATAATAATAATAATAATAATAATAATAATAATAATAATAATTAATAGAGTTGACAAATTTATTATTAAAATAAAATTATTGGCATACGTCAAACTGGAAACATTAATAAAGTTGGCAAGAAAACGATGAGAGTCTAGTTTGAAAAAAAAAAAAAAAAAAAAAAAAGTCGCGTTAAAAATCCTTGAAAAGGTTTTTTTTTTTTTTTTTAATATTGGTAACCTCTCTCTCTCTCTCTCTCTCTCTCTCTAACCTGTTTTTAGACTCATCATCAAACGGAACCGGGATTTGCAAAAAAGGAGAAAATATAAACCGGGAGAAAATCTTGATCACCTTAAACTATTTTTTATCCCGTTTCAATAAAAAAAAAATTTTTTTTTTTTTTCAAGGTTGGCGGTCTTGTCAGAAGGAATCCCGACCCGAAGTGTTGTTGTTATTATGATGATGGATACTTGCTTGCTTGCTTGCATAGGGTCCCCAAAGGAGGAGGGGAAGAAAAAAAAAAGGGATAGTCAATCTTGACCCCAAAGCGATAGACGTGCACTCATATCGATAGACATAAAAAAAAAAAAAAAAAAAAATCAAGGCTGGAACAAATAATACTTACGACGAGGAGTCCGCCATCTTGATCGGTATGAACGAGTAAAGCCGCTTGATTTTTTTCATCCTGATACAATTCACCGATTTCTTCTTTTTCCTGTTGGGAAGAAGGAAAAAAAAAAAAAATTAACAGAATGTCTTTCTTTTTTATTTCCAGGCATTACTTTTTTGTTTCGGTAGCCCAAACCGACTGGAAAAGTTTTTTGTTTGTTAATCGCCTACTCGCGTCCCTGGAATCAACGGAGGGCAGGAATATATATTTATATACGGGAAGAAGGAAAACGAGTCGAGGAACAAGTAACCTTCGTTCTCGATCTGAACCTGACCTGCAAATCCTGATTTTGATAATAATTCGAGATATTTATCATTTCGTAAAAGTTATGGAAAAACAAAATACCTGTATATGTTTAAGGTGAGTGAAAAAAAAAAAAAAATTATTTTACGAACAAATTTACCTTCCGAACCGCGATTTAATGGGCGTGAGTGCGTGTGCGTAAGTGCGCGCACGCGTGCACACGCACGCATAGGTAGACCCACGGATAGATAATTATCTCGTTCGTTATTCGAATTAAGGACCTAATAGATGATAATGACTGGAATTTCGTTTGATTCCTTGACTAGGGGAGGAGATGGGGGAGGGGAAGGAGAGGTTAAAAAACAAAATGGCGACATTAAAATAATAATAATAATAATAATAATAATGTGAAAGGCTAAAAATTAAAAGTTTAAATAACGTCCGTGATTGACTACTGTGCAATGTCAGGTCGTGAAAACCTTAAGGAAATTTTTTTATAATAATAATTATTTCAGGTACGAAACTAACTAATGGGGGGGGATAAAGGACAAATTATTAATTCCACGACTATTTTTTTTTTTAAACGATTAATTAATTATTTTATTGTAGGCGTTCGCCTAAAAAATTTGTTTTCGTTTTTGTTCTCACGACAAAAAAAAAAGTGGCAAAAGAATTTTTAAATAATAATTTATTTTTATTATTTAACGTGTAAAAAATTTAAAAAAAGAGAATAATTAACGACGTCGTTATTTTTTGCGTATAAGGGAAAGTTTAATTTAAAAAAAAAAAAAGTCGTGGAATTAGGGAAATGTCGTTGGTGATGACGAATCAATAACGATTTACGTAAAATTTTAAATTTTTTTTTAAATGATGACGAATTTATAAAAAATAATAATAATATTAATAATGATGATGATGATGATGATGATGATGAGGACAAAGTAATTTGGTGATAGGTTGGATTAACGTAAAAGTTTACGTCATTTTCCAAAAAAAAAAAAAAAAAAAAAAAATGGCTGCCCTCCGTGACTCCCTTACCGGGAAACATTAAAAAACTTTTAGCCTGTTATTATTATCATTATTATTCAAAAACTATTATTAATGATTCGAATTTTTTACATTTATCATAACAACAATGTTATTTTTTATATTGATAATATTAATAATAATAATAATAAGAAATGGGTTTCCAGTTTCGGTCAAAGTATCGATCGTGGTTGGTAGTAGTAGTAGCAGTACTCGGACAATTTCCAAATCGTGGGAGTACCCTACTTAATTTTTCATTCACGCGTGAAAAAGGAAACTCGATTAATTATTGTTCGTAATTTCGTAATTTTTATTTATTTATTTATTTATTTATTTATCACTAAACGCTCCGACGACGACGACAACAACAACAACAACCACAACAATAACGATAACGATAACGACAAACGGAAAATTTTTCGCGGAGTAACGAATCGAATCGAAATGAATAGAATCGGAAAGAAAGATTTTCCGCGAATGGTAATAATTTAAATTTTACCGCCATTTGAAAAAAATATATCGATGTATCGATATATCGATCGGTCGTGATTGAATAAGCCGATAACTAATCACCAAGTTTCTTATCACTCAATTCCAATCGCGAATTTATTTATTTATTGAATTATTATTATCGATATATATATATACAAATTTTTACGATTTTATTAAGTTGATAATAATAATAATAATAAAACGGTAATAAATCATTCGGGAAGAGAAGGGGTGAGGGGGAAGAAGGTGGAAAAAACAAAATGGCGGCATCGAGTAAGAAAAAACCGTTTTTTTAAGATACTGATGGATATTTTTAAACGTGGATTTTTTGATTTATTAGTTATTAAAAAGGGGCTCACGATACTTTTTTTTGTTTGTTATTTGTTTGTTTGTTATTGATTTAACAACAAACAACAACCGGAACGTTAAAATTTAAGCGCGGTTTTCTGAATAAAGAAAAAAAAAGGAAAACGTTAACGAAATGATAATTTCCGGTTCCGGCGTTTCGCGACCGCATTAAAATCTTTTAAAAACGTGTCAGGAGTATCTGTCGTCACAAATTAGTTTAAACATAATAAGTAGTATGAGGAAAACGAAAATTCTCACTCGAACACGTGTACACACGTGAGAAAATTTTGTTAAACGAAATAATAATAATAATAATGATAATAACTTCGCGGAGAGATGGTTGGGGAGACATGCGAAAAACATTTTCATAAGTTTTTTTTATACATTTTACCATTTCAGGTTTCGTTCTCACAATAAAATAAAAAATTATTATTATTATTATTATTATTACTGCCACTTTAATTAGGAAAAAAAGAGAGAGAGAGAGATAGAAACGTCGTCAGGTGTTGAATGATTTTTTTTTTTTTTTTAAAAAAAAAAAAAAAAAAAACTTTGACGACGTGCAAAAATGCCAAGGTGGTCAAGTTTTTTGATGCCACCGCCGCATACGAGATGCCATGTCGAACATTATTTCTGTGGGATCCGCTTTTCTTCTTCTACGTCTTCTGCATCCACGTTCGAAATTCGTAACACGCCTCAAATAGATTATCATTATTATTATTATTATTTTTTTTTTTGCAATTGCGTAAATTCGTCAATTCGATAAATAAATAAATAAATAAATGAAAAATTATTTAACGTCAATAAAGGCGTGTCAGTAGAAATAAAAAAAAAATTGTCATTTTTTTTTTTTTTTTTTTTTTTTACGGTATTAAATGTCACGAACGATAAATCACGTAATCGCGTAAAATTTTAACGCGTTTTCAGGTTCGGAAAATTTCTTTTTTTTTCTCTCTCACTCTCTCTCTCTCTCCTTCCCCGACATTAAAAAAAAAAAAACACGATGAAAATTTTTTTTTTTTCTCGACGGGTTAATTAAATTAATTAATTATCCGAACTCGGAAAATGACGTAGGATTATTAATTAAAAAAAAAACAAAATGTCGGCAAAGAAATAAATACGCCGCGTAATTTTTTTTTATATTAAAATAATTAAAATTAATCGTTATGTATCTCGCGATGATTAAACGACAGAAAAACGTGGCAGGAAAATAAAAACCGTTGAAAAAACTCGTCGTGGACGTTGTTGTTGTTGTTATTGTTGTTATTGTTTCATCCATCCGCGAGAGGGGGGGTGGGTATAAAATTTGACGACGACGATGACGTAATCAAATAAACAAAAAAGACTCTGACCTTGATTTACACGTAATAATTAATAATAATAAAATGACGACGCCATTTTGTTTTTTTTTCGGACAAAAGCTCAATCGCATGAAATTAATTTAAAATAATCAATAATCAATCGTTTTGTCTTTTGTTCCACAAAAAGAAAAAGAAAAAAAAAACTAAAGAATCATTTCGAACAAAAAAAAAAAAAACAAAAATGGCGTCGACGTAACGAAAGTAATAATAATAATAATAATAATAAACCATTGTTATTAGGTATACTAAATAATAAAGGAGGAATTTGTTATTAACCTAATAACCTGTTACGGGTAACTTTTTTTTTTTTTTTTTACATAAGTTTACATAACGTTATTAATAAATAAATTTTTTTTTATTTATTTATCGAAAAAATAATAATGATAATAATGATAATAATAATCACGTCAACCCTGAATGCTATTAAAAATTCCGTGACGGTTGCGGCCATTTTTTTTTTTTTAACATTTAACAAATGGATTTATTAATAATTGAATAATAATGATAAAACGTGTCAATAGCATTGATTTTTTTTTTTTTTTTTGTGAAGCGTAACCGTGAACTCGTATATGTATGTATGTTTGTGTGTTTGTTGTTTGTTGTTTGTTACTCACCTGGGGCAATTCTCTGTATTCGATTCCGTGAACGTTTGACGCGTTGCTAAGAGTTTCCCACATTCTTATCCCTTTTCCAAACAATCCGGATATTTTTTTCAATTTCAATTCCAAATCTTTACCGAAAGCCGATAATTTCATGACTTTATCGTGTTTATTATTATTATTATCATCATCGTCGCCGTCGGTTTCTTCTATTTCGTCCAAATTGTCCGGTCTCCTCCTGAATTTTTCAAGTGGGTCGTAAGGGGGTTGCTGATCGGTGTTTGTATTTCTTGACGTGTCACTCAACCCGGACCATATGTCACTTATGTTTTTATTAGAATCACTATTCGTTGTGAAATTGTCACGTTTTTGAATGATGCTCAAATTTGGCGGTCCTATGTTGTCTTCTTTGTAAGACGTGTATGGGGTTGCCGCGTGAACGGTCACGACTTCGTATTCCGGCACCAAATCGTGGCGGTCGACGTGGAAAACTCTTTGAAGTTCTTCCGACGACATGTGCTGATGAAGTTTCTGTAAATTAGAGAAAAAAATGAAAAATTTTTATCCAGGCCAACTTTTCCAGTAAGGATGTTTAACATAAGCCGAGAACTTAACCTAAATCAACATAGGAACCACCACGGGACTTGGCTAACTTGACCCCAAGTGCCAATGACAGTTAAATGAGAAAGGAAATGGTAGAAAAAAAACTATGAGGTCGGTCGGTTCCGACTATTTACACGACAGACAGACGAAAGCAAAAAAAAAAAAATTTCTAGAATTTTCTTTCTAGTAACAAAATGTCGACGATTACGTAAACTCTTTAGCAAAAAAAAAAAAACTAGTTCGAATCCGTTTTGCATCATTTTTATTGTAACGTTTTTTAACGGTTTTTTTGTTTTTTTTTTTTTCTCATACCTGAACTATTTCCAGAGGAAAAGTTTTTTAAAATCAAAATTAAATCGAAATGGGGAGCCTATTTAAAAAAAAAAAAAAAAAAATTTTCCCTTGAGGTATAATCGTGGGTTTAAAATAATTAAATCTCTCTCCGAGTATTGGATACTTGACTACCTTGTTAGGTCCAAGGTTTTTGCACTTGAAACATTATCATTATTAATAGTTTTTAACCGAAATCAATGCGTGCGTGTGCGTGCTATTAATATATAATTGTTAGTCGTGGCAGTAGTAATAATAATAATAATGAGAAAATTATTTAACGTTAAGTAATACGTTCGCGTAATAACGAACGAAACTTGGCCCGAAGGCGTACGAACTCTCCTCCCCCTTCCCTCCCCGCCGTCCTTCCCTCTCCCGCCGCCCCGCTTCCCCGAACGACAAAAAAAATTTTTTGAAATTTTTACGCGCCAAAAGTTTTCCAGGTTTATTTTATTTAAAAAAAAATTAATTAATTACATTTTATATAAAATTTATAACGTTTATTAATTTTTTTTTTTTTTTTTATTTTTATTACCGCATAGAGTGTATAATATATTATTATTATTATTAATTCTTCGTCGTCGGCCATATTTATTTATTTATTAGTCAATTATTATATTACTCTATGGTAATCTGACTGGAGTCTCGCAGTTACGTAATAAAACATTTAAATATTGTTGTTGCCTAATGAGTTTAATGAGTTTTTTTTTATTATTATCATTATTATTAATATTAATAATTTTTTTTTTTTTATTCATCGGAATTTATTGATTTGTAATATTATTATCATCATCATCATCAATCTCGAAAAATAAATTATTGATTCAATTTTATTATTATTAATATTAATTTAAAAAATTATTTATTAAAGGTCGCGACGCGGGATTGATTCAAAAAAATTATTTTGAGCGCGTGTATTGCAAAATGCATAATTTAAAAAATGAAGGTTAACGCGAAATAAAATTTTTTTAAAAATGGCGTCGTCCGCCATTTTGTTTTTTTCGTATTGTTTTCGTTTTTAATTATATAACGGCCTTCGATTTAATTTTTTTTTTTTTTTTAAATGGGAAAAGGGTTTTAGAATAATTAATAAATATACTCGAATCGTTTGATTTTAATAATAATAATAATAATAATTTTAAGTAACGATTCGAAAATGAGAGCAGAAAAATTAATATTATTATTAATTAATTGATTGATTGATTGATTGATTGATTGATTTCCGGTTATCGTTTCCGTTTAGAATGTATTTAATAATGCGATTAAATTTCATTACAGAGAGAGAGAGAGAGACAGACTCGTTGATCCGGCACGGAAAATTTTCTAAAAGTTTTGGAAAAACGGATGTGGATGGAGAGAGAGACACGTTAGGTGAGTTTAATTTCCGTTTTATCGATAGTTTAAACAAACCGCGATCGATCTCTCGAATTATTATAATAATTAAACTTTCTTCAACGTTTTTCGTGACGTCGTTAAAATCAATAAATTCAGATAACAAAAAAAAAAAAAAAAAAAAAACAAAATGGAAAGTAAATTATGTTACTCAACAAAAAGTAAAAAAAAAAAAAAAAAAAATGCAATTTATCTAATCGAAAATAATATTAATGATAATAATGATAATAACATTGAAAACGTGATTGAGCTTAAATGATAATAATAATAATAACAACATTCTAATTACCAAAAAAAAATTTAAAAAAAAAAAAAGTTCTTCCAGTTATTAACAAAAAAAAAAAAAGAAACAATCACCGAAATAAACCTCAAGAAGGTCATTAATTTTTTTTTTTTTTGGATGAATGAATTCGATGAAAAGAAGGAAAAAAGTCGTGGGTATATATGAAAAAAAAAAAAAAAAGAAGTATAAGACGCGTGTCGACGTCCATCTTGTTTTTTTTTTTTTTTTTTTTAAATCGGGACGTAATAGCAGACGCTAAAAAAACTTTTTTTTTTTTTTTTCGGGCGTGATAATTTTCACTTTTTCAAATAACACTCGACGTTTCTTTCTTTCATTCTTTCTTTCTTTCTTTCCGACTTAATTTAATTTAAATAAATTAATAATAATAATAATAGAAATCGAAAGGCGATCGTCGTAATGATAATTTAATAATAATAATAATAATAATAATAATATAACAATATGGCGGCCATTGTACGTTCTTTTTCTCGTTCGATGACTCGTTAATGTAAACATTTTTTTATTTTTTATTTTTATATTGAAGTTGATTGAGTTTTGAGGTTGTTTACTTATTAAAAAAAAAAAATAATGATAGTAATAATAATAATGATAATATTATTATACACGTGACGTAATGATTATTATTATTATTATAATTAATTTTTAAAAAAATACATTTCGAATCTCGTGTTTCAAAATGAAAGGTTTTTTGTGATTTTGAAGTGATTATTTCACTCGGTTCGTTTTAACGTGTCAATAACGATAAATGTGTGTGCGTATAAATAATAAGAAGAAAGGATGATGATGATGATGAAGGGAGAACGTGTCATTAGAAAGATGTGAAGGAGAGTACGCGGGTCCTGCTAGGAGTACAAGCAAACCTCAAACAATTTTCTGGAAAAAAGTGATCGAAGTATTGCTATGGAACGCAACAGGAAAAAACGGTTGTGGAAGGCACCGGAAATTGTAAAACGGAAACGAGTACGACAGGACAAGAAGTAATAGGGAAAAGATCATATCCAGAAGATGTTTATACTCCAGCAAAAAGATTCGGGTAGGAACAAGACGTAGGAACGAAAGGAAGGAGTACGATTCCAAGTAAAAGGAGAAAAAAAACTCGTCGCCATTAAAATTATTAATGATAATAATAATAATAATTTATTTAAAGATCTCACGTGATAAGCCGTTAAAATGGTTAATGTGTATACATAATATAATGTAAATAATAAATGTGCGTGCGCGTCTCATTAATAATAATAATAATAATATTAATAGTAAAATCCGAGAGTTTTAATATTTTCATGTGCGTTTAAAAAAAAAAAAAAAAATTTTTTTATTAATTGCACGTCATTAATTTCACACGATTAATAAATAAATAAATAAATAAATAAGTGAATAAATAAATAAATAAACAGGGTGCAGCAATTTGTGTTATATGTAATACTAAATGAAATCCGAATCAAGGTTTTCTTTTTTTTAATTAATTAAATTTATAGTTGTTGAAACCTTAAAACTCAACTCAAACTTAAAAAAAAAATTAATTTATTTTCCTATTTAAAAAAAACCCAATCTGCCACGATTAAATTTAAATATATATATATGTATATGTATACATAATAAAAATAAAAATACGTCGTGGAAGCAGAGGGAGAGAAAGAGAGAAAAAGAAAAAAAAAGAAAAATTATAATTTCCGACGGAAACGTAAGATGGTCGCACCAACGCATAAAATTCTAACGGATGAAACTCGGCTTTTTATGTTGGAAGAAAAAGAAAGAAAAAATTAATTCAACGTAATTTTTTATATGAAAATTTTTTTTTTTTTTTTTATTCTTAACGATTCTAGTGTGTGTGTTGTGTGTACCTGCTGCCATTAGGCAGCACGAAATTCAAGGTTTTATGCAAAATTCGTGTCATCTAAATGTCAACGGTTTTTTTTTTTTTTTTTACTTCGATCGAGTGACCCCCCTCCTCTTCTTCCTCCTCCTCCCCCTTCTTCCCTCCCCTCACTCTCTTTCTCTCTCTCTCTTTTGATTTCATTTCGATCTCTCTCTCTCTCTCTTTTGATTTCATTTCGATCTCTCTCTCTCTCTGTCTCTTTTACCTCCACGTTTTGTTAACTGTTAATCCTTGACGACGACGACGATAATAATAATAATAATTTAATTGCTTGGTCGGACAGTTAAAAAAAAAAAAAAAACTCGAAAATGGTGGCGATTGTGAGAAAGAAAAAAAAAGAAAGAAAGAAAAATAAATACACGAGTAAAAGATGATTAATAATAATAATAATAATAATAATAATAATAATAATATATTCGAATATGAGGTTTTATTAATAATAAGGTCGTTAAAAAAAAAAATTTACGTAAATAAAAATGATAATGATGATTATGATTATGATAATTAATTAAATAATTAATTAAATAAATAAATAAAAAGTTTTCCTCGCGTTTGCGATTACATTAAAATATTAATATTAATAATCATTATTATTATTATTATTATTATTATTATTATTATTATTATTATTATCATTATCATTATTATTATTAATAATATGCGGTAAAAAGTAATAAGGAAGCAAAAAAGGAAAAAAAAGAGAGAAAAAAAAAACTCGAATTATTATTTATTTAAATAATCTGGAAATAAATGTGATAAGAAAATCTCTTTTGCCGGAAGTTTCGACCGAACTTGAATCATTATTATTATTATTATTATTATTATTATTATCATTATTATCATTATCATTATTAGTATTATTATCATTATCATTATTATTAGTATTATTATTATTATCGATCGACGATTACTGGATGGAGTAAAAAGAAAAGAAAAAAAAAGAAAAAAACGTGTAATTTTTTTTTTTTTTTTCACCGCGCCGGATAAAATCGTGGTAAAAGAAAACTAATAATAATAATAATAATAATAATAATAATGATTTTACGTTACGTAATAATAATAATAATAGTAGTAAAAAAATGGAGAATGGAGCGTGTGAACGTTATCATCGAATAGGTATTGATAAGACTCCAGCGATCAGAAATGACGACGTTCGTTTATAATGCGAACGAGTATATTTTGTTGTTGTTGAAACGTGGCACTAGTCAATTAAGGACGATAAATAAAATTTTCGAGTTTTTTTTGTTTTTTTTTTTTTATTTTTGAATAAATTAGGGTTCATAAAATTATCATTATCATTATTATTACTATTATTAATAATATTTGACATTGATTGTCGGAATTTTAAAAAAAATTATTATTATTATTATTATTATTTTCGTCGTCACGAGATCGGTTGTTGGTTTGTCAACTCTTGCGGTTCATATACCTGATATTCAGGTACGAGAGGGTCAACAATCTCGAAATGAAAAAATAAAATAAAATAAAAATTCGGATTTTCAGGTTTCGGACGGAATGAGAAAAAGAGAGAGAGAGAGAGAGAGAATGATGAAAAATTAGAATTGTTTGCGACAAACGACAACGACATAAAGTTTATCGAAATTAATCTAAAACCACGTAAAAATAATAAACATCGCGATGATTATGATGATGATAATAATAATATTGAATTTTTTTTTTTTTTTTATAGCCGAAAATGACTTCGAATTTGAAATTTAAAAAAAAAAAAAAAAAAGCGGCAAAATGGCGGGAAACCAAAGAAGAAGATAAAACGAAAAATTTTTTTGTGGATGTTTCGGTTTAAAGGTACGTTAAGGTTTTTTCTATTTCCACGCGTTAAAAATCTTTCCAAAAAAAATAAGTAGGAATCGATCGATCGATTATTGATTGATTTTTTATTATTATTAACGATTTCCAATAATAATAATAATAATAATAATGAAGGGAAAGGTTCAAAGGTTTCAAATTATGGAAATATCATCATCATCATCATCATCTTTGTCGTCGGTATTAATGACGCATCCTTTCGTGTCGTTGACTTCACAAAACGACATGGAATATAAATTTTATTTTATTTTATTTTATTTTTTTAAAGGTTGGTAACATTTATTTAATTTGCGAATAAATCATCGGCCGTAAAAAAAAAAAATTTTTTTTTTTTTTTTTTTTTTGAGGTTGACGGCCCTTGGACCTTTTGTTTATTAATTTTTTTGTTCGAAAGTTGGCAAAAGTTAAAAAATTTTCACGTCAATTCAATTCGAACGTTTTTTTTTTTTTTTTTGAAATCGGCGACGTGCCGTAAATGATAATGATGATGATGTTGATGATGATGATGATGATGATGATGATGATGATGATGATCAAAACGCGAATGTTAACCTTTCGGCGACCCGAACGAAATGCGTGAACGTGACCGTGATAAGGATAAGAAAAAACCTTTTTTCGAAAACCTTACTCCGTGCGTGCGTGAGTGAGTGAGTGAGAGAGTGAGTGCGTGAGTTTGAATCGAAAATTCAATAAGTTAATAATGATAATGATAATGATGATAACGAAGGTAAAATTCGTTACGTAAAAAAAAAAAAAAATTTGCAAAGTGCATCACAAAACAAATCCGGAATATTAAATAAAAATAGGAGATGAAAAAACAAACAAACGGACAAACGAACAAACGCGCACGACTTTCTTTTCTCTCTCTCTCTCTCTCTCTTTCTCTCTCGCTTAAAATGGTACAATCCTTTTTTTTTTTTGTTAAAATAAAGAAAAGCGAAACAAAAATGGCGCAATAATTCCTCCACCCATATTTTTTTTTATGTAACGAATGGCACAAATTTAAATAATAATAATAATAACGGTATGGTTACGGGGGAAAATTTGCGCAATTTTAACAAAAAAAAAAAAAAAAAAAAAAGAAGGAAAAATTACAAATCTGATTGAATCGATTTTTTAAAAATGGCGGATTGGAAATTCGGAAAAATGGGGGCGGAGGCGGCGGCGGTGGCGGCGGCGGCGGGGTTTTTCCGGCCACTAAAATTATGATGTTATCGTCATTTTTCCCATTGTTTTATTATTATTATGTTTAGGCGGGGGAGTATTTATTGTTTTTGTTTTTTTTTTTTTTTCTATTTATAAATAAAAGAAAATTTTAACTTTTGATTTTGGGGGAGGGCGAGGGCAGCCAACAGAACCAAAAAAAAAAAAAAAAAAAAAAAAAAAAAAGGAAAAGAAAAAAAATTTTTTTTTTTTTCACCCGCGACCTTTTTCGTATCAGGTTGATAATTTTTTTTTTTATTTATTTCAAGGTTGACGACAAATTTTATTATTATTATTATTATTATTATTATTATTTATTATTTCAAACATTCGAGAAAATTCGATAAGAAAAATTTTCTTTTTTTTTTTTTTAAAAAGTCGTTTGGAAAAAAAAAAAAATCGAGACCTTGTCAAGTCAAATCGGACTTTGTTATTATTATTATTATTATTTATATTTAAAAGTGAGAGCAGGTCGTTCGATCGATCGATCGATCGATCGATTGTTATACTCTATGACATTTTGCGAAAACATAATTTTATTTATTTATTTTTCGTGAATTATGTTTTGCCCTCGTTTATTTCCTGGACTGTTGAGGTTAATTTAAATTTTTTTTTTTTTTTTTTTTTTCAAACAAAGGTCGGGACCCTTTTGCGTGGGAAAAGTATTACGAAAAAAAAAAAAAAAATCTTTCACTTTTTTTTTTTTTTTTTTTTTTTTTTCTCTTTTCGATTTTTATTAAAAATTTCCCGACGAGGGGGTTTTTTTTTTTTTTTTTTTTTAATTTGGTAAATCGATTTCGTATTTTTGTAGCGCATCGCTAATTTTTTTTTATAAACTTGCGAAAAAAAAAATAATAATAATTTAGCGAATTTCATAATTTAAAAAAAAAAAAAAATCCACGCCGCGAAATAATAATAATAATAATAATAATTTTTAAATAATAAATCGATTCGCTCTGACGAAACGATAAATAAATAAATAAACAAATAAATAAATAATTTTCTGATGCCACGACATTAAATATAAATCATCACACGCTTGCGTAATTTCGTAAAAAAAAAAAAAAAAAAATAATAATAATAATAATCTTGGATGCTCTCGCTTAGTTTTTTTTTTTTTTTTTCGCTTTCTTCTCTTTCCTTTTCTTTTCTTTTCTATTTTTTTTTTTTCTTTTGCAATTTCAATGGCGCGTAAAAAAGAATTTTATCATTATCATTATCATTATTATTATTATTATTATTATTATTATTATTATTATTATTATTATTATTATTATTATTGAATTTTCGTTATGGATTTTTATTTGTTTGGGTTTGTGAGGAAGAACGTTTGCTCGCGCAGGGGTTCGAATGGTCTGCGATTTGATTATTATGAAATTACGTTTGCGGAAAAATAATAATAATAATAATAATAATAATAATAATAATGATAATAATGAGTCGGTTACGATTTCACTTTTTTTCGTATCGGGTTAATAATTTCTTAATTTTTTTTTTTTGTAATTAATATATATATAAAAGCGAATAATTAACGTTTTCGGAACGAACCGGATGTTCCGGTCAATAATAATACTAATAATTAATGTTAACGTTATCATCATCATCATCATCATTGGAAAATCGAGGGCATAGGGGATTTACTTGACTCGGGATTCGAGATTTTGGATTTTTTTTACAACAAAGGATTTCAAAGAACGCCTGGAATGCCTGGAAAAGTAAAATCGTAAATATGGAAAACGGGGAGTCGTCTTGTGTCACCCTTGAGAAATCGTACCTGAAAATCATTTGAAACAGGACGGACACGTTAGAAGTTTAACACTTGTTTAATCAATTTGAACAAGTGCCAAAGAACTTTAACAATAATAATAATAATGATAATAATAAATTTTCGAAGGTGAACTATTTTATGCGAACGTTCAAAAAAAAAAAAAAAAAAAGTTTGTCTGCTTCCACGTTCGTCGATATTAAAAACACGACAACATGAAAGAAAATGATAACGACCGATATTGATAACAAGAGAACGTACGTTCGCGTGGAAGAAAAATAAATAATTTTTTTTTTTGGGAAAATGAAAAATGAAAGAAAACCTTGAACGAAATCAGGCACGATGTATATATATATACCGGTCGAGTGGTTTGGTTTGATTTGTACCTCCAATCACCTTCGGGCCGTTTTATTTGGAAAATTCTCAACTGGAGTGTGAATAATCGTGATATACATTTGAAGGGAGGCCGAAATCCTGTGAGAAAAAAATATCGAAGGTGAAACGGAAGCAAAAGAAAGAAAAGCAACAACAAGAACAATAAAAACTGGATCGTTCGTGCTGGAAGGAAAGAAAAGTTTGGAAAAAGAAAAATGAACGAGACCTCCCAAATGTTGGGAAAAAAAACAATTCAAGGTCAAATCGTATCACATATTAATGATAACACACACACAAAAAAAATCATTGTTGAAAATCGGAAATGATATCTCGTTCAAAAAAAAAAAAAAAAAACAAAACCGTGCATAATCGAAGGTGAAAAACGTCGTGGGAATAGGGAGAGGGTAGGGGGAGGGGGCGGAAAGAGTGTGGAAAATATGGAAAAATTTACTCTATCTCTATCTCTCTCCCCGGAAAATTAAAAAAAAAAACCGTTAAACTCGAAAAAAGAAAAAACTTGCGGAAATTGATTGATCAAGGCGTTCTTCTGTTCGGGAAAATTTTTTAAATTTAAATTTTTACGCGGGAAACGAAAAAAAAACCGTTAAAAAAAGGGTGATTTTTAATACTTGCCTTATTATTATTATTATCGACGGTTAAAGTTCCGCCGAAATGTTGAAAAACGGCCGTTAATGTTACGACGCTGTAAAATCTTATTATGACGGCCATTTTTATTTAATTGACTCTGGAAAAAAGAAAAACAAATCGTTATTATTATTATTATTATCATTATCATTTCGTATGGCGAATCGTACACAAAAAATTCAGAAAGGAGAACAAAAAAAATTTGACGTCACCGAATTGAACGAAAAATTGAATTTTCATTTCTTTCCCTTCCCGCGAATGATTTAAGTAAAAGTAAAAACAAAATGGCGGCGATTTACCGATTTAAAAAAAGTTTTCACCGTCAATCAAACAGTCAATCAATCAATCAATCAATCAATCATTTTTCAAAATTAAGTTTTTTTTTTTTTTTTTTTATTATTAAAATTTATCTCGTACGTTTACGAACGAATTTTTTTTTTTTTTTTTTTTTTTTCGTTTTCGATTTTATAATTCGAAAACAAACGGGGCGATTGTTTGTTCGTTTGTTTGTTAACTTGTTTGTCGTCGTTTAAATTGTCAGAAATCAATCAAAAACTTTAATGATCGTTTTTGACTCGTTTGGGTTGTTTCCCCTCTCGTATTAAACAACAACAATCGGTGTCGTCGTCTGCTTTTAAAAATTTCACCGTAATTTTACAGTCGGATAATTTGAAAATTTTTTTTTTAGCGGAATGAAAGTGAAAAATAATAATAATAATAATAATAATAATAATAAGACTTTTACTCGCGCGCGAAATGGAAAAGTTTCGAAACATTTTCAAACTCTTCAAAAAAAGTTTTAAAACTTTTGTCCGTACGATTATTTTTTTTTTTTTTTTGTGGAAATCCCCGAGATCGCGAATGCGCGTCACTCTCGTAAAAAAAATTTAACGATTTTTTTTTTCGGTCGTGGTAGCAGATAGAGTTCGCATCGATTCTAACGGTACGCTTTTTTTTTTGTGTGTGTAAAAATTCGAGACCGTGAAAATTTTTATCGTTCTATAAATTATTCGTGAAAAAAAAAAAACCGTTTTAACGACGATGCTACCTCTGTCTCTGTCTGTCTGGACTCTCCCTAAACTATAAAAAAAAAAAAATTTAAATTTATTCGATACTCGATATCGTTTCGATATATCGTTTTTTCTTTTGTCTGTCCACCATCGACACCAAAAGAGAAAACAATCGTAATTAATGCAAAACAAAAACAAAAAAAAACAAAAAAAAAAAAAAAAAACGGCGTTTGTTGCGTAGGTCACGATTTATTTAACCTTGAACGATTTTTCTCTTTTTTCTCTCTCTCTCTCTCTCTCTCTTCCTTTTATAAGTCGGGGATAAAGAAAAACAAACAAAATGGAGGTTTTGTCATATTGAAAATTATGCAACGTTGAAGAAAAAAAAAAAGAAAGAAAGAAGGATACGATTATTACGAGATGAATACGAGAAAGAAAGAAAGAAAAAAAGCAGACGAAATAAAATTGAAAAGAAATTTTATTTTTAATCGTGAAAAGAAAGAAAAAATTTGATGACGTCGTCGTAATGACGTAATTGATCTTAAAGAGAGTGAATGGAATAAAAAATGGGAAACGAAAATGAAAACGAAAAAAAATGGAGTTTAATGAAAACGATATTGAAATGATATTTAATCAACGAGAAAGTAAAAATTTTAAAAAAAAAAAGTGTTTTTGTTTGTTCGTTTGTTTGTTTGTTTGTCGCGTATTGTTTGTTTCGCATACGTACCTACGTAAAGGAAAACTGAACAATCACGTGAAAGATTTCAGGAATGATTATTTATAAGTAAAAATTATGAATACGTGGAAAGTTGGGATTGAAACAAACATTCGAGTTTGCACTCTCCAAAAAAAAAAAAAAAGATGGCAGACGATTGGGAAAAGAAAAAAAAAGGAAAAAAATTCTCGTGGAAAAATTTATATGTCACCGTAAGGGAAATCGAACGAACAAACGGTAGCCGACACGCCCTTGACGTGTACTATCAAAACAAACAAACAAATTATTTTTTGATTGATTGATTGATCGATCGATCGATCGATCGATACATCGAATGAATCAAATAATAATAATAATAATATACTAGGCAAATTAACGATCAAATTTTTCTAACGAATTTTTTTTTTATTCGGTTCAAAAGCGAGAGGAATCATATTTAAAAAAAAAAAATGTGAAAATTTGTCGTGTCGCTAGATCTTTGAAACAATTTAAAAAAAAAAAAAAATTTAAATTCCTATAATTAATTTTCGAGGAGTCACGTGAATGAAATTAGAAGCAAAAAAAAAAAACGAAGGTGACCGACCGATCATTTGTAAAAAAAGAAAACGCGCGCGGGCGCGCTTGTGTCTGCTTCCACGAAGAAAAAATAAAAATGGCGATGAAAGGATACGGAACGGATACAAGGAAAAACATTGATGATGATGATGATGTTAAAACGATACGATAACTCGAATAAAGATTCGATAAAAAAAAAATTATTAAATCTACATAAACTGGAAAAAGCCATCACGATTTGGAATTCCAAAAAAAAAAAAAAAATGGCGGAGGTACCGTTATGAAAATATTCGAAAAAAAAAAAAAAAATCGCATCACGAATTAATTTTCTCTCTCTTTCTCTCTCTCTCTCTCTCTCTCTCTCTCTCTCTCTCTTCGTGGAATTCACATAAAACGTTTCACGACTGGAAAAAAATTATTATTATTATTATTACTCGACTCGAAAATTTTTTTTTGTAAACTCGTATAATAATCCGAATCGAAACTTGGAATCGTATTTATTAATAATAATAATAATAATAATAATAATAATAATAATAATAATAAATTTACAAAGGAAGATGACGACGACGACAAACAAAAACGGTTGTTGTCGTCGTCGTCGGTTGTCGATCGATTGTTTTCCGTAGTAAAAACAATAATTATCATTCATACTAACTGACGTAATCGATTTCGCACAATTTTTTTTCGTTTGCTTCTGGAGAAATTCGATTGTAATTTTGTAATTAGTATGATAAATGGCGGCGATTTACGCGGGAAAAAGGTTCAAAGAAACAAAATGGCGGACGTACGTTTTTTTAGAGTTTTGCTATAATTTAATGATAGGAAGGAAGTAATAAAGTTTTTTTTTTTTCTTCTTCGGTATTATTTCGAGCGATTACGTTGCAATTATTATTATTATTATTATTATTACTATTACTGTTACTATTATTATTATTATTATTATTATTATTATTATCATTATCATCATCGCCGCCGCGGCGTTAAGTTAATTTAATTAAATTTAAATAATTGTACCGATTTGAATTTTTTTTTTTTTTTTTTTTTTTTTTTACGTAACGCGTGAGATGTGCGCGCTTGATGAAAAAAAAAAAAAATAATAATAATAATAATAATAATTTAACGATTTTTTAAATCCGGTTGTCGTTTGTTTGTTTGTTTGTTTGTTTGTTGTTTGTTTGTTGCGGTTGTTTGTTAGGATGACACGAGGGGATTTTGCTGATTTATTTATATGCCACATTGTCAGTTTATCGCATAAACTCGTTTATGAAAATTCTCCAGTTTTTTGTTGTTTGGTTATGATGATGATGATGATGATTATGATAACGGGAACAAACAAAGGTTGATGGGGGAGGGGGAAGGGGAAATTAAAAAATGATTTGATTCATTCTCTCTCTCTCTCTCTCACACACATAAATAATAATTATTCGGTAATTTTTCATTCCCGAAGGTTTTATTTTGTCCAGGTACTACTCTTACTTTCTCCATTTTTACTCGTAATCATAACAATAATTCCTAAACAAAAACAATCGTTTCCAGCATTTTTTTTTTTTTGTATTTAATCGACCGCGATTTAAGTAATTATAATTAATAATAATAATGATAATAATAATAATGATAGTTTTCATTCGAATTAGTTATTATTCCAGGCGTTTCCCGTTTTTTTTTTTTTTTACAAATCGATTATTACTGCCCTCGTTTTTTTTTTTCAGAGAGATATAGGTTCCAGGTTCTCTGTTCTCCTGAAATCGATAATTTTCCAAAAAAAAAAAAAGAAATTTAATCAAACCTTGAACGTTTAAAAGAGAGAAAAAAAAATGTCGAAATCGTAACGAGAATAAAATTCTTCTCACATTTTCCCCCGTAAGGGAGAGATGGGAATGAGTTCAAGGAAATTCCCTTTCCCCCCCCTTCCCCCTACCTCCCTTCTCCAGTCCTTTTTGTATGCTCGTTATCATAATCATTATTATCATCATCATCACGGGAGAAAATCAAACGACGACGGGGGAGTGTTTGATGAATGTGCAAAATTTTTTTTTTATTTCTTATCATCATCATCATCATCATCATTATCATCATCGTAATTAGACTGGAATGGTAAAGTGCTGGAGAAAGACTCGGTCGGTAGCACGAAGGTGGCAACGATTCCATTAATTTATTCATAATATTTACATATTCGAAATCGTTAATCATCATCATCATCATCATCATCATCGTTCTCGCCATGTTTGATAATAATAATTGCACAATTGATAACCCATCCCATTCGATACCATCCCACTCTCGCGATGTTATTTTTTTCGTTATCGATATATATTTATTGGAAAATGTAATCTGTCAGTGGCGTAGCCTAACCGTACATTTTCTCACGTTTTAATTTATTACGGGCTGTATTCGTATAATCGTGGGGAGAGAGAAACGACTGGAGAAAAAATAAATAAAATAAATAAATAAATTTTTTTTTAAACCGTGACGAAAGTGATGGGATGAGTGAGAAGAAGAAAAGTAGAGAGAGAGAGAGAGAGTTTGTGTGTGTAACATCACTAATTAATAATTCGATTTGATGGATGGGAAAAAAAATGTGTGTGAGAGAGAGAAAGACCTGTTATCCTTCTTCCGCGCGAACTTGTTACGTAATATTTTTTTTTTTTTGGGGGGAAAAAGAATGTGATGGAAAATTGTGACAGTGTTTCCCGTCCGTGGGGTGAAGCCGTGGGGTAATGCCGTGGGGTGATACCGTGGGGTGGATGTGTGTATAAGAAAAAAAGTATTTTCCCAACGTATGTAAACGGTTTGTCCTACGAATAAGCATAGGGAAAGGGTCGTCTTTTTAAATTGAAATTCATACTCGTATTATTGGTATTTCTTCGAAAGGAAAATCTTTGTAAATTTGGCAATAATTAGAGAAAAGAACATCGACAACCCTCATTAACCTTTTAGACCTGGCAGGTACGCACACGCACGCACGCACGCACTCACGCATTCACGCACTTATATTTTGGCATTATTTCGATGTTGTCGTTGTCATCGCCATCGCGTTCGATTAAATCTTTTCGAAAAAATAATAATTATTTGATAAAGAGAGAGACAGGAAATGACAGGAAATCGGTAGTAGCGTTTCCGGTTCATCCCGTTTCTTTTTTTTTTTTTTTTTTTGAAAATTTACTAAAAAAAAAAAAAAAAAAAAATTGACGTCCGTTCTCATGAAATTTTTTTAACATCTTCTTCGAGGTCGTAGATCAATGAAATTTTTTTTTTTTTTTTTTTTAAATTATGTAACTCCGGAAACCGGTTCGACGGTATAATTGCAACAAGACGTTTTTTTTTTTTTTTAAATGCCATCTTTGAAAAAGCAGAAGAAAAAAAAAATCAAAACGACTTGAAAGTCGTAAGTTTCGTGGGAGAAGAAAAATTTGTGGTTTCTTTCTCTATTCTCCTTTTTTCTTTTTCGCCATTTTTTTTTGTGTTTCTTCCACGACTCTTTCTTTTTCTCTCTTTCTCTCTTTCTCTCTCTCTCTCTCTCTCTCTCTCTTATCGAAAAAAACTTTTTTTTTTTACTACAATTACGCTTCAGGCGTGATTAAATAAAACATGAATATCGTTTGTGTAATTTTTTTTTTTTTTTTTTAAAAACCCGAATGGAAAAAATGTCGAAATTTTTTTAGGGCCGTAATTCTCCGATCGTTAATTTCTTTAACTTTTTTTTTTTTTATTTTATTGACCTTAAAACGGGGGAGGTGAGAGGGGAAGGGGAACCTGAAAAAAAACCTGGGAAATTTTTATAAAAAACAGGTGCTGGAAAACCGGTATCGCGATATGGAAAATAAAACAAATCATCATTATCATTATCGTCACGTTTTAATGTATTGAACCTATTTTTGAACCTTTTCTCAATGAAAGGGGGGTGGGAGAGAGAGAGAGTGAGAGAGAGAGAAAGGAGAGAGAGCGTTCGGTTCGGGCGTCTCCCCGAAAAAATTAAACCGCGACGATAATATTCGTTCGTCCTTGTTAACTAACTTAAAAAGGGATAGGAAGTAGTTATAATAATAATAATAATAATTTTTAAAAAGTTATGGAAAAGAAAGAACGATAATAATGATGATGATGATGATGATGATAATTACCAATAGTTTTTTTTCAAACGTGAAAAGTCGGACTTTAGAAAAAAAAAAAAAAATTTCGAACAAGGTCGAACGTGGAAATAAAATAATGTGTCGGGGTTTTGCTTTCTCTATTTCATTGTATCTTTTTTTTTTTTTTTTTTGTTCTTTTATCGACGGATTTATTTATTTACTCTATGACTCCCGATTAATAATAATAATAATAATAATAATAATAATAATAATAATAACGGTGAATTTAATAATAAAAAAAAAAAGACTATCGAAAAATTTTTTTTTCTTCTACTACGAGTCACGCGCGAGTCGCGAGCAATTATTATTATTATTATTATTATTATTATTATTATAAAGATTACGGCAAATATTCTCTCGAATGTCGGTCGCCATTTTTTTTTTTTTTTTTTAAATTTCATTTCCGGTAAAAAAAAAAAAAGAAAAAATTAGACCGACGATTCGCACTTGTGAGTATTGTTTTCTTAACCTAAAATGATTATTATTATGTAAGGTGTGTGTATGTATTTATAAGGAAGTGCGGCGGCGGTGGCGGTGGTGGCGGCCGTTGGTTCACTTTCGATTCGGTTTCCTTTTCTCTCTCTCTCTCTCTCTCTCTCTCTCTACGCTTCGACGAACCTGATTTTCATTTCTTTTATATTATTAATTTTTTTTGTTGTTGTTGTAAGAGAAGAACACTAACGTGGAAAGTTCTAGAATTAATTTTTATATATTTTTTTTTTTTAATGAGAAATTTATACGAGAAAAAAAGAAAAGAAAAGAAGAATCTTCGAGTTCGCAAGTTGAGAAACGTTTAGAAAATTTTTTTTCTCATTTTATTTTGCCCTTTGCCACTTGATTATTATTATTATTAAAAAAAAAAAAAAAAAAAAAAATTATGAAATACTTCGAGTTACTTTAAAAAAGTGAGAGAGAGGGAGAGAAATACAGAGAGTTAATGAAGAGAGACAGAGAAAAAGGGAACACATTTTGTGTGAAGAGAAAGAAAGAGAAAGATAAAGAGAGGGAAATGAAAACTGAGAAAGAGAATGTGAAGAAAGAGATGGAAACAAAGAGAATCAGAGAGAGAGAATGTGAAGAGGGAAAAAGAAAGAGATACACAGAGTGTGTGTTTGTGAAGAGCGAGAGAAGGAGAGAAAAAGAGAAAAATGAATAGATTGATAAAGAGAGAAAAAAAGGAATACGTACAATAGAATACAAGTGTGTGAAAACAAAGAAGGAGAAAGAGAGAGAGGGAAAAGGAAACAGAGAGAGAGAGAGAAAGAAAGAGCATAAAGATACAGATACGCAGAAAATGAAAAGAAGATTCATAGAGTGTGTGTGAAGAGCGAGAAGAGAAGGAGAGAGAAAGAGAAAAGTGACTAGATTGATGAGGAGAAAAAAGAAAAAAAGAGAGAGGAATACAGGGAGTGAGTGAAGAGAGAGAAGAAAAGAGATACACAAGTGCGGGAAGAGAGGGAGAGAGAGAAAGAGAGAGAGAGATAGAGAGATGGAAACAGAGGAGAGAAAGAAGAAATGCACCTCACTGTGTGTGAGGATAAGATGTGTGAAGAGATATAGAAAAAGAGATGCACAAGTGTGTGAAGATGGAGAGAGAGAGAGAGAGAGAGAGAGAGACGAGAGAGGAAAAGAGACGAGGGGGCGTATAAAAATTTTTCACACCTTTTGCCATTTTGCAAAAAAAAAAAAAAATTAATTTAGCTATATGTTGCTATGCGCATGAGCAGAAATTGAAATTTGTTGTTTTTTTTATTTATTTATTATATCCAGTACTCATGATAATAATAATGATGATGATGATGATTACGATGATGCTGATAATAATAATAATAATAATGATAATTTCGAGTACTCGACAGGTAGTATTTAATTTAAAGGCGTAAAAAAAAAAACTTTTTTTTTTTTTTTTTCACATTCGATCGGTCGGTCACGGGTAAATTTTTATTGTTTTTATTATTATTATTATTATAAACTCGCCAGGTTTGCCACAACCGAAGTAATAAATTTAAATGATTTAAAGATAATTAAAAATAAAAATAAAAAAAATAAAGAAAAAATTTCGTTTCGATAACGCCATAGATTTACGGTCTGGAACTTTGCACGACGATAAACTTTACAAAAAAAACTTAACATCCTACGTCGTGTCAATAGAATATTTTTAAAATTTCATCTTTTTTTTTTTTTTCCAGGAAAAAAAAAAAAAAAACGAAATTACGACAAAAACGATTTGGCGACAAATATTCTAAATGAAAATTTCTCGGAAATGATTCGGATGATGATGATGATGATGATAATTTTAAGGTGTGTAGAAAATATGTATGATGTATTATTATTATTATTATTATTATTATTATTATTATTATTATTATTATTATTATTATTTTGAAAATGTCGCAAAATTATTAAAAATAAATTTTAATTTTTTTTTTTTGTGTGTGTGCAGACGAAGAATCGCGAGATATCGAAATCGAAAAAAAAAACGAGTTTTTTTAAATATATATGAGGAAGTGCGGAAGGAAGTAGAAGAAATCCGGTTGTCTTGTCCGACATTTTTTTTTTTTTTTGTCAGACACGTTATTCCTGTCACGTGTTATGTCACAACGATCAACGTGTCAATATGGAGGATAATTATCAGTTTTCCCTTTTTCCAGGTAGTTGTAATTTATTTTTTTATTTATTTTATTTCTTAAATGGTTATTATTATTATTATTATTATTATTATTACTATTGGTATTTTAATTGGAAAAAGAAAATGATTTGTTGCAAATAGTAATAATAATAATAATAAACGCGAGAAAATGATGCAATACCGCGATGATGATGATGATGATGATGATCGTGAATATTTTTCTGTTCGTTTTGAAATCGAATGAGAAAACAAAAAAAAATTTTTTTTTGTTTGTTTGTTTGTTTGTTTGTATTATTTAATAAATATTTATGGGATGGCAACAAACGGGTTGTTGTGTTATCGGCGGAGTGTGACTTTGTTCGTTTGTTAGATTACATACGGGATGCTACGATGTAGTTTGCGGGTCGTGGTAGGAGACAGAGAGAGAGAGAGAGAGAGGGAATGTAATGATATACGTTTTTTTTTTTTATTCGAGCATTAACGTGTCAGAAGAAAATTTACAACCGTTCAATTTGTGAATTTTTAATAATATTGTTAGGAGTGGCCACTCCCTTCCCCCCTCCCCCCCCCCGTTTGCCACCATGCATGAGAAAAAAATTTTAAAAAAATATTAAGAACACGGTTGTTGTTGTTGTTGTTCTTTTTTTTGGGTGCACGGCCCTCGCGACCCATTTGACGAAGGAAGCGGGTGAGGGGGTAGTGAGAGGAAGGGAGGAGGAGGAGGAGTCCTTCGGGGCGAGCCCTCAGCCTCATTTTAAACGATCGGTCGCCGTTATATTAGTGCAGAGAGTGAGAGAGAGAGAGAGAGAGAGAGAGAGAGAGAGAGAGAAACTTTCGCAATTTTACGTTGCATCATTATTTTAGATTTTTTGTTTTGAAATAAGGCAACGCCTTAATATCAATTGTCGCCCGCGAAGGGCGGACGGAAAAAGAAAAATTTTTTTAAAGGAAGTCGTGAACCAAAAAAACCAATAAAATTTCGCGGGGGGGGAGGGGGTTGGTAGACGTGTCGAAAGGGTGCCGCGGGATCCCCGTCTTACGTTTGTCAGAACGATCGGATTAATTTTACAAACGGAAATGATGAAACGGACACCTGTCGTGTCTTTAAACATTTTTCGTGTCATTAGCAAAATGTATAATATCGATATTTACATGTTTTTAAATTTGTTTCCTCTCAACTCGAAAAAAAAAAAAAAAAACGGGCATAACAACTTTTATGTACAAATATTACGTTAGATAAAGTCACGAACCAGTAGATTGAATCGGTGAGGGGGTACGGCAAAGCAGGGCGAAAGGGGGGAAGGGGAAGGGAAATTGGCAGAAATTGTGTAATTTTTAAGTTCGGTGGGAAGGAAGTAAAAACTCGAACTCACGCACACGCGTTTATAGCTTCAGGTTTTTCCGAGTTTTGCATTTTTTTTTTTTTTTTCGATCGATTTCCAGTATTTCATATTTAATTAGATTCGATGCAATACTACCATTTAAAAACAATTAATGTTGTCTGCACTCCCCCCCCCCGGGGGCTCAGGTTTTTTTTTTTTTTTTTTTTTCGCTTTAACGCCCTTCTTTTCCCTGTTTTCCCCCTCTCCACTCTCTGACACCCCCTCCTCCTCCTCCTCCGTTTCAGTTCCTCTCCTCGATATCGGGTGCTAAATAATAAAAACCAGGAAAATTACATTATCAATGTCAAATTTATAATCGATATATTACATTTCCAGTCGCGTAATTGACGAACGATAATAATGATAATACTGGAAAATGTTTTTTTTTTCACACTCGACCGGAAACGATGAGGAAATCAACAAATGCATCATTGGGATTTCACGCGGTTTCGTCAACTTCCGGCAGACGAGACGAGTATGTTTGTTGTTGTTGTTGTTGTTGTTGTTGTTACGGTTGTTATTAATTACATAATTCGATCGTCGGGTTTTTTAGATGAGGTTCGTGGAATTTTGTAATCGTGAAATGAAAATCATTCAACGCCTCCGTCGAATTTTAGTAATAATAATAATAATAATAATAATTAAATTTGTAGTCTCTATGAAATCTCAAAAAAAAAAAGGGGTGGGGGTCTACATGAGTTTTGTAGGGTTAAACGTGGCAATGCAAATTGTAGTAGCAGTAGGGGTTCGATGCCTAACGGATAGCAGACGACTGTCGCTATTGACACGACTGAGTTTATCGAGTTTCCGCCATTAACGACGAGTAATTAACCGTTATTTCATCACCACGAGCACACACTCTTTTATTATTAATTACGTTAGAATTAATTGAGTGACTAATTTCGATCGGTCCGACAGCAATAATTAAATTAAAAACAAAATGGCGCCCAAAAAAAGAAAAAGTAATTATTATTATTATTATTATTATTATTGCTACTCGATTCGAATGTTTCGTAATGGAAAACAGTCGAAAAAAAAAAAAAAAAAACGGTTGACATTATTATAACAACAACAACGACAAACAAAAACAATTATCGATCGATAACTGATCTGGAATTTGGAGATTCGTTATCTCGTATCGCGCGTTCAGACATTTTTTTTTTTTTTAATCACGTGATAATTGAAACCTGGAAGAATCTCGTGACAAACCTCGTATTATCAGCCTCCGTACATTTTTTTTTTTAACTGGGTCAAACGGTAGATAAAACGACGTTCACTTTTCATTCATCATCACCATCATCATCATTATTATTTATTATCATCATCATCATCATCATCATATTATTATTATTATTATTATTATTATTACTATTAACATAAGAAAAAAAAATGCGTGTGTAATTTTGCGTTCGTTGAAAGATATTTCACGTCGATTCCGGTGTGCCTACACGTCGTTTATGTTTGTTTGTTTTTGCTTGTTTGTTTGTTTGTATTTCGTTTGCATGCGATGTCGCGAACGATGACCGTGATCGATGTTAAAATCCTTGTTTGTTGTTGTTTGTATTCGTCGTACAACACAACCGTGAATTATTTAAAAATACGTTTTGACTTTTTTTTTTTTTTTTTTATTATACGTCATTCGATACGTTCGATTGGTTTACGTTAAGGACAAAATATATAAAACGATAATAATGATAATAATTATTATTTAATCACGTGATTGACTCGCACACGAACGCGGACAGTTAAAATAATAATAATAATAATTTTTTTGTAATGCCGAGAAAAAAAAAGAAAAAAAAATTTTTTTAAATAAAAGTGATGACGTCACGTGGAATTAAAAGCCGCGCACGAGGAAGTCAAAATAAATCGAATGACGCGGCCGGGGAGGGGGGGATGGGGGGGGGCAATTATAAAAATTTAAGTGAAAGTATACAAACAAAATCGCGTCGGGTTGGTTTGTACGGCGGACGTTTGTTTGTTGTTGAATGAATCGTGTTTTTTTTATTGCCATACCGAAAACGAAGAAAGATTTTTTTTTTAAATTCCGCTCGCTCCTGGTATACAAAATCCTTCCGCGAAAACCGCCGACACGCCGCCATTTTTACCGCGAGCTCTAATAAATTTTTTTTTTTTTTTTTTTCTTATATCCGAGATTAATTAAATTCACGAATTCCGGAATTTATTTTGTTTTATTTTTAAATTTTTTTTCGAAATAATTTTTTACGTCTTGTTTGTTCGTACGTTTGTTTGTTTGTTTGTTTGTTACTTCGACCACGCCCGTGTAAAAAAAAAAAAAAACGCACACACACGATTTTAATGTAAAAAACCCGGCGACCTTTTTCATTGCATTCCTGTAGGAATTAATAAAAATTAAATGCAATAATGATTAAAATATCGTTTGTATCGATTATAATGACGTATTGTCGTTTGTTTGATCCGCAAACTAAACAAACAACAACCGCGCGAAACGTTTTTTTCATTTTTTTAAAAGGAATTTTCGTTTGTTTTGTAAGAGTTTAAAAACTTTTTTTTTTTTTTTTATAATTTATTTGTTTCGTGCTAATTTCCAAAACTTTCCAAAAGTGTTTCAGCCGTGGAAAAAACAACAACAAGAACAACAACAACAACAACAATTTCAATGCTTTGTTTGTTGTTTCGTTTATTTATTAACAAAAAAAAAAAATTTCTCACGGCCTTCGCGCGATCATTTATTATAATTTTTTTTTTTTTTTTTAAGTTTAAAACGTTTTAAAAGTATTTATTTTTGTCCCTCGATTTTTATTCGTACAAACAAACAAACGCACACACACGTACGTACGCACGTAACAAACAAACAACGAAAACCTTTAAGGTTGAATGACGTCATTTATTAAACCTTGAAGCGAACCTTTTGTCGTTTGAGTTGCGGCTTTTAAATAAATTTTTTAAATAATATTCGATTTATTTATTTATTTATCATTATTATTATTATTATTATTATTATTATTATTATTATTATTATTATTATTATCGTCGCGACGCGGAGTGCCAACCGTTGAAAAACAAAAAAAAAAAAAAAAAACGAAATAAAAATCCCGAGAATAGAAAAAATAACAACAAAAATTTGATTTCATAAACGGTTCGATTTTCATCTCGACGCAAGATGGCGCGCGAAATTCAAATTTTTTTGTTTGTTTACTCTATGACTAAAAAAAAACCATTTTAAATATTATTATTATCATTATTAATTTGTTTATTTGCGAAATTCTGCCTTTTAAAATGTTTTTTTTTTTTTTTTTTTTTAAATAAAAATTATTTATTAATTTATTATTATCGTCAATGTCAACGACTTTACGGTGGGGGGGGGATAACCCCCGTGGAAAGGTTTTAAATTCTAATAATAATGATAATGATAATGATAATAATGATAATAAATGTGTGATAATAAATTAATAATAATATTGAAATGAAAATATGGAACTCGTTTAATTAATATTAAAAAATATGTTTTTATATTAATAAATCGCCTCACGGAAAAATCCCCTCAATGCACTTGTTTGTGTTATAATTTCGTTTTTAAGGTCGGGTTCTTTATAATGTAAGGTTGTTTGTCCGTTTGTCCGTTTGTCGGTTGTACGGGGTTAATTATTTCAACGCGTCGTTCCTAATAAAATTTTTTAAACGGGGGCGATTATTTATTATTATTAGTATTATTATTATTATTATTATTTCTACTCGAGGAAAATTATAATTATAAAAAAAAAAAAAAAAAAAAAAAAACGAGTATAAAGTCGCGAGAGAAAAAAAAATTCAAAATTTTTTTGGCGCGTTTTTTTTTTTCGTTTGTCGCGTACAAACGTACAAAAGTCGCGAAAAGGTTAAAAAAAAATTACGTCGTTATTTAAAAACGTTGTTTGTTTTCACGTTGATGATACCTTTTTTTCGAAGCGTTTGTTTGTTTGTTTGTTACAACTAAGACGATGTCGGAAACAATCAAACGAACAAACAAACGCACTAACCAAACTCATGAGAATCATGTCGAATAAGTTTTATTAATAAGGAGATTTCACTCGTGGCTTTTTTTTCTTTTAATTCTCTGCCAATTCAATTATTATTATTATTATTATTATTATTATTATTATTATTATTATTATTATTATTATTATCATAACTATCGAGTTTCACCGTCAAAAAAAAAAAAAATTTTTTTTAAACATTGTTACGGAAAAGAATAATAATAATAATAATAATAATATAATTACGCGAATTGTGTGGTTCGATCAATTTTACGGTTAACAAACAACAACAACAACAACAACAACAATAAATAATTAAATTTGTTTTTAAAAACGAACGTTTCTGAACGTTTAGGAACGTAATTTTTTTTTCGTTTAACAAAAAAAAAATGTATTATCGTAGTATTATGATTTTTCGGTTGTTTGTTCAACGATTGTTGTTGTTGTTGTAAAGTTGCGTTTGTCGGATTGAAATCACGATAGAAATTAAACGGAGCGTGTATAAAAATTGTGAAAAAAAATTTAAAAAAAATTTTTTTTTTTAATCGATACAAACAAAATACTACCGTTACTGGCATTTTAAAACGTTTTTTTAATGGTTCCCCTTTTATAGCGAAGTTGTAACAAACAAACAAACAAACGAAAAAAAAAACCATAAGCGTTATAATACGTTGTTACACAATCGAATTAAATAACAACACAACACAACACAAAAAAAAAATAAAAATAAAAATAACTTTGGAATTAAGCAACGAAAAAAAGTAATAAAATTATTATTATTATTATTATTATTATTATTATTATTATTATTATTATTATTATTATTATCATAAGAATTCGGACTTCGATTATATCGACAATCGATTTCATTTTTTTTCTTTTAAATCTCGAACTTATAAAAAAAAACAATAACTCGCGATATTAATTCGCGCGTATTAATTTTTGTAAGGAAACGGTTAAAATTCGAACGGTAATAATAATAATAATAATAATAATAATTAAAATTAGGCGGGAAAATGTGAATGACGTCATTTGATATAAATGTCGGGTTAGGTATTTGTCTACTGCTTGAAAAACTTTTCAAAAAAAAATTGTCAAAAATTCGTTTTCGTTTATTTTGGGTGTTGATTCACAAATGAAAAATGAGGAAGAGAGAAAGAGAGAGAGACGATAAACACAAACAGAATGCAAGAGAGAGAGAGAGAGAGAGAGAGAGAGGGAGGGAGGCACACACACACACACAAACAGAATGGAAGAAACAAAGAGAGACACACGCACAAACAGAATGCAAGAAAGAGAGAGAGAGAGAGAGAGAGAGAAAGAAAGACACGCATACACACACACGTGGGCACACACGGGCACGCACAAAATGCAGAAGAGAGAGAGAGAGAGAGAGAGAGAGAGAGAGATGGCAAAAGTTATGCAATTAGTACAGCTTAATAAATTTTTTTTTTTTTTTTTTTTAACCTTCAAATAATCGATTGAATATACTATACGGTTCGCGTATCCACATGTCGTATATTTAATTTTCTATAATTAAATAAATTCTATTATTGTGATTTTAAAAATCAGGTACGGTTTAATTGGTACGATACAGGTACAAATCGAATCGAATCGGAAAAAAAAAAAATTTATTCATTCGAATGCGATAATAACCCATTTAAAATAAACGTAATGTAATTAACAAAGGCGGGGCGCGCGGTAAAAGGTAAAAAAAAAAAAAATAGTGTATGAGAGAGAAAGAGAGCGTGAGAAAATCATAAAGAGAGAGAGAGAGGGAGACAAAGAGAGACTGTTAAACAATGCAATAAAATAATTAAAATAAGGACGCATAAAAAAATAAATGAAAGGATTTTGAAAAAAAAAAAATAAAAATAAAAGCCAAGGCTCGAGCGCATATTCTCGGTGACAGGTTAATTACCAAATAGACGATTAACAAACAACAAACAACAAACGCACACATACAAACGATTTATATAATTTTTTTTAAAATTTTATTTATTACTCTCGTTATCACGTTAAGTTTAATAATTAGTGCACAACATTGATAACGCTCGTAATAATAATGATGATGATGATGATAATAATAATAATTAACCGAACCGAACGTGATGGATTTGTTTTCCATCTCCCTCTCTCTCTCTCTCTCTCTCTCTCTCTCTCTCTCTTAACCGTAAAAATAAATCTCTTACGTAATAATAATAATTAACATTAATTAATTAATTAATTAAAAAAAGTTTACATATCGTCTGCTCGGAGGTAATCGGTGATAATAATTATTACTTATCATCATTATCATTATTATCATTATCATTATTATTATTATTATTACACGCACGATGTCGAAAAAATAAATTCCATTAATTTTTTTTTCGTACGGTTTAATGACGTCATCAATTTAAAGAACGTGTTGGTTTTTTATTTTTGGCACCCTCACTTATTATTATTATTATTATTATTCGAAAGGTAATAGGAAATGTAGTTAATAATAATAATAATAACAACAAAGGAAAATGACGGGTTTCCTGTTTCATAAAATAATAATAATAATAATAATAATAATAATTTTTTTTTCATTGAAAAAAAAAAAAAATGACAATCGATCGAATCGAAAATATTTACGTTGAGGGACCCTGAATCAAATATAAGGTGATTTAATTTTATGACGTCACACACGTCGAAACATTCTATGTATTCCGCGTCAAGTTCACTGTCGCATTATTATCATTATTATTATTAATATAAAAAAAAAATTATTAAAAGTTGAGGAGTGATTGAGAGAGAGAGAGAGAGAGAGAGAGAGGGGAGAAGACGAAGACGGACGATTACGAAGATTCCACGTGTATTTTTTTTTTGTTTGTTTGTTTGTTACCTTTAAGAAATTTACGTTTGTTCGGTTGTTGTTGTTGTTGTTGTTGTTAATTAAGGGAGGGTTTAGGGGGTGCGTGTGGCGAGGAGGAGAGGAAGAAGAAGAAGGGCGGGAAAGGGTGAGGGAAAAAACAAACAAATTCACGATCGATGAATGTTTCAGTAAACAATTATATTCATTACCGCCCACAATTTATTATTATTATCATTATTATTATTATTATTATTATTAACGTATTATCTAATAATGTTTACCGTAAGAATTGTTCAACTTTAACATTTAACCCTTTTTTTCATTTACTTTCATCGAAAAATTCACGATTTTTTTTTTTTTTTTTTTTTTTTTTTGATACGGGGGAGTGGATAAAACGAAAAAAAAGGCGGAAATGGCGGAGGTTTTCGTTTCGTTTCTTTTACGTAATTTTTTTTTTTTTTTTAAATAACGAACGCGTTTATTATTATTATTATTATTATTATTATTATTATACCCGTGGGTAGTTAGGTATGTAATGGCGGATTTGCTGTAGTTGAAAAGTAATCGAACCGGAAATGAAGGCGACGGGAGGAAATATCGAACAGAAAAAAAAAAAAAAAACAAATATTATTATTATTATTATTATTAGTGTTGTGACTTTCCTTTGGTTGTTTGGTTTTATTTTAGTAATAATAATAATAATGATAGTTAAAAAGTCGTACCACCCTGACCTAAGAAGGAAGGACACGTGGCAGAAGGAAAGAACGCCTACATTAAGAAGGCGGCGTTCGCGTACGCACGACAAAAAATGAAAACAACGGTTGCAATGCCAAGTTTTTTTTTTTTTTTTTTTTTCAAACTTGTGTTACGATGGTAATAATAATAATAATAATAATAATAACGGTGTTGAGCCTAAATTTAAACCTTCGTTTGTTGTTGAGGTTGTTTGTTGCATCGATTGTTAAATGAAGCAATCAACCAACCAAGTCGAATCGAACACACACGAGCGAACTTTGTGAAGGGGGGGGGAAACAAAAAAAAAACAAATTTGAACACATACACGTCGACGATGTTGTACGTATTTATATATACAAATTGTGGAAATAGATTAACGTGGAAATAGACGACGAAAATAAAGAAGAAGAAAGGAAGGAAAGAATCGTGGCAGTAGACGATTTCAATTTTTTTTTTTTTTTTTTTTTTATGAGAAAAATTAAATTACTCCCCTATAATACTCGTAACTAACTAACTATTCATTATTTTATTCGCATTTTTTCATGCTCATTATTATGTGTTCGAACGTTTTGCTTTTTTTTCGTTTGTTTGTTCGTTTGTTTGTTGTTTGTAGTTGTTTGTTGTTGTTTGGTGAAATCGAAAAAATTAAATTATTTAATTTTTTTCTTTTTTTTATATTTATGCGAAAAAAAAAATTTCACTCGTTTTTTTTTTTTTTTAAACAATTTAATAATAATAATAATTTTAATATTAATAATAATAATGATAATGATGATGATAATGATGATGATAATTTAGTGGGAAAATTTTGTCGAGAGCGAAAGAATTCGTTCGATCGATCGATCGATGGATCGATAAATCGATATTTCTTATGGAAAATTTTTTTAGGTTTTCGTTACACTTTGTCAAAAGTGAAAATATGATGAGACGGAAAGTTTCTAGAAATTTCCAAAAACAAGAGAGAGAAAGGAAAAGTTTTTCATTTGATGATGATGATGATGATGATGATGTTGATAATAATAATAATAGTAACTTCCTGTCGTGTGTGTGACCCGATAAACGTTCTCACGTTGATGATGAGCAATGGCGGTGGCGGTGGCAGTGGCGGGGAAAGGGGAAATATGAAATAATTATTGTCGTAAATATACTCTGTGCGAAAATCCGGAGAGTGGGGAGCCACCGTCATAATAATAATAATGATAATAATAATAATAATTACGTAACGTGATAATTTTAATTTTATGTAATTGATATTTACAAGAAAAAACGTTCGTTTCGTTTTCATCTTTTTTTTTTTTTTTGTAAGTTGGTCACACTGAACATTTTTTTTTTCCTAAAATATTAAAGAATGTTCTAGAAGAATTCGAAAAAAACGGTTTTTTTTTTTTTTTTGGCAATGGTCGAAATATACAAATTCGTCACGTATGGATTGAATTTTCAAATCGACTTGAAGACAGGGAGAGAGACGTGGGGGGCAGGAGGGGAGGGGAGGGGAGGACGGAATTTAATATTTTACAATCGTTATTTTTATTTTTTGTATAATTGTTTGTTTGTGCGTTGTTGTTAATGACGCCGCCATTTTTATTTCCGCCAAAAATTTATAATAACTAATTTTTGTAATTGTTATTTAATAAGGGAGAATTTAAAGGTTGAATTTGAGGTTTTTAACGAATACGTTTAATTAAGTTTTTGAGTCATTATAAGTTAAACTAAAGTTCTTTAAAAGAATTTTCTAGAAAAAAAGAAAGAAAAAAAAAGGTTAAACATTCACTGAGAAAAAAACCAAGTTTTGTTTTTAACATTTCAGGAATAGCGATTACAAAATCAAGATCGTGAATGTCATAGTGAAAGTGTAATTTTTATTATGCAAAACTTTAAAAGACCGTTAGAGTTCACGTTCGATTTAAGTGTAAAGGGTATCAAATTAAATTACGATTTTCCCACGTGAGAATCGTAAGATGAATGGCTCGCGAAGGGGTTTACACATTTCAAAACGTATTTTTCGTACGTTTTTTTTTTTTTTTTTTTTTAAATTTTAAATTTTTAAATCACACGGTTTTCTTTTTAATCGTATCGTAAATAAACGAAAATTAAATTAAGTAAAGCATGGGGTAACGCGTTCATCTTTCATTGTTTTTGATTTTTTTTTTTTTTTTCACCATTGCATTTTCATTTACAATCAACTAACTTTACATTGCAAACGTGGTTTTAACTCGGGTACGGTTGTCGACAAAAAAATATTTAATACGGATTATTTTTACTCTATGAAATGAAAAAAAAAAAAAAACGTTACGAATTATTATGATGATAATAATAATAGTAATAATGGTTTTCATTTAAATTGGATAGTATTGTTATGGCCATTGTGTGAATTATTAAGAGTAGGATATTATATATTTCGTAATAAAAAAAATTACGTAAATTTGTACGAAATCGAAATCGGCTGTCGAATTTTCGAACACACGGTCTAAGTACACGATAAATGGAAAAAAAAAAAAAAGAAAAGACGCGTTGTTGACGTAATAATAATAATAATAATAATTTGTGACGAAACGCGACGACGATGACGGTGACGAACGACGACGACGGTTAAAATTATTAACGGGGAAAAAATTTCCCTTTCTCTATCTCTCTCGCTCTCGCTCTCTCTCTCTCTCTCTCTCTCTCTCTCTCTCTCTCTCTCTCTCTCTCTCTCTCTCTCTCGCTCTTCACGTTTTCTCCAAAAATTTTCTAGAAATGATAAAAGATTTTCGTTTGAAAATAGCAAGGACACGAACAACGTAGAGGATAATCGTTTGTTTCGAAAGTTAAAAAAAAATGTATATCGATCGCCATTTTGTTTAACTTCCGGTTTTGATCGTATTCTCTCTCTCTCTCTCTCTCTCTCTCATTCGTATCTCTTCGTTACGATTCGTCCGTAAATAAATTTAAGTTTTGTATTTTTTTTAAAATATATATATATATCTATGGATAATTTGCAAGTATGATAAAAATTACGACACGTGAAATTATTACGCGCGCGTGCGCGTGCGCACTCACGCACGCACACACGCACGCAACGATAAGATT